>NW_022291865.1:1226902-1278930 GCF_002776525.5 Piliocolobus tephrosceles
TGTTATGTTATGTTATGTTATGTTATGTTATGTTATGTTATGTTATGTTATGTTATGTTATTTGTAGTGATGGGGTCTCCCTATGTTCTCCAGTCTGTTTTGTTGTTTTTTTTGAGACGGTCTCACTCTGTTGCCCAGACTGGAGTACAGTGGTGTGATCTCAGCTAACTGCAGCCTCAAACTCCCAGGCTCAAGTGATCCTTCCCCTTCAGTCTCCTGAATAGCTGGGACTACAGGCATGAGCCACCATGCCTAATTTTTTAAAAAATGTTTTTTTTTTGCAGACAGGGTTTCCCTATGTTGCCCAGACTGGTCTTGAACTCCAGGATCCTCTTGCCTCAGCCTCCCAAAGTGCTAGGATTACAAGTGTGAGCCATGGTGCCTGGCCCACATGTTTATTTTTTTAAAAAACATTCAATATTTCACTGTTAAATTTGATGTTAGCTGTAGTTTTTCATAAATGCTCTTTATCAGCCAATCCACATAAATTCTAGAACCTCAAACAAAAAAAACTTATGCCATCCCTACCCTCAAGACTAGCATGACTTTTATAGTATGAAAAGAATTTCATAAGGCTAATAAATTAAAATCATACACTTCAATAGCTTTTGTATACATACCAAACAAAAAAAGGACTATAAAACTTTATAACCATATTTTCATTGAATATATTATCATGAACACTTTCAGTCATTAAAATCTATTCTACAACATTTTTAGTGACTGCAATAGATCCACATTTTATGAATAACCTTTGATGTTTTTACTATACAATTTCTCTATGAGTAGATTGAGGGTAGAAAATAATATAATGCTATATATAATGCCACAAAAAGCTACAAACACATATCTAAGAACTTCAAAACCACAGAACTTCCCTCTACCCTGTTCCTTAAAACAAAGTCTGAGTGGAAAAAACAAACGTTTTTCCTCTGCTCTCACACCACAATAAAGACAGAAAACTTCTCTGACCAAATGTGTGTTTTTTCCCCATCACCAAGCAAGCAATCAATTTTGCAGCAGATACCATCTAGGTGTCCTCCAATTTCCCATGCTATCCCCTAGAGATGGCATTTGATCCCACAGACTGAGGGCCCAGTCCCACAAGACTGCTGCCCACTTCCAATGCCAAGTTCAAACCCCAGGTGGTTTTCAAATCAGGGTTCCCATGACCCCTCCTTGAGTTTAATTTGCTAGTAAAGCTCACAGAACTCAGGGAAACACTTAGGTTCACTGGTTTATTATAAAGGACAGTACAAAGGATAGAGGTGAAGAAATGGATAGAGCAAGGCATGTGGGAAGGGACAGGGAGCTTCTATACCCTCTTCAGGTACAGCACCCTCTAGGGACCGCCACATGTTCAGTTACCTGGAAGTGCTCCAAAATCTGTTCTTTTGGAGTTTTATGGAGGTTTCATTATGAAGGTATGATTACCACTGGTCACTGGTGATCCACTTAACCTTCAGCCCTTCTCCCAAGAGTTTGGGGGAGGACTGAAAGTCCCAACTCTAATCATGCCTTGGTCTTTCCAGTGGGGGCTGCCAGCCAGCAGTCAACTCATTAGATACAAAAAGGCATCACTCTGGAGACATTAAGGATTTTAGAAGCAGTATGCCAGGAAACAGGGTCAAAGACCAAATAAATACTTTACGATATCACAGAAAACCTATCAGAAACCCTTAGTAATTTAAATTAGGGGTGTCATCCGCCTTAACTTCTTCTGATACCAGGGAAAAACACATTCTAAAGAGCAAAGCAATTCAAGCATAACTTGGTATCTAATACGCTCTTTTTTTTTTTTTTCTTTTTTTACCTTTCAGAACTGTCTTAGTTTGTCCCTTGTCTTCAGCTGAAATGGTCACAGTATGTGTGTTTATGTAAGCCTGCACCAGTGGTCCATCCTGTAGTGGTAGGGTTACAAGAGACCCAGTGAACTCTACTTAACACAATGTTGCCACTACTGGAGGAATCTTTTAGACCGAGCAGAAAGTGAGTACTAAGGTGGAAATACAGCTTCCACAAAGAAAATGTAATAGAAGCTGTTTTATAACTGAAAGCTGCAGTGATCTGTGATCAAGTCATTGCACTCCAGCCTGGGCAACAGAGTGAGAGCCTTTGCTGAAAAAGGAAAAAAAGAAAAAGAAAGCTGCAGCTATTTCTGTCTTTCTCACCCCTCAGCCAGTTATTCGCTCCTCTTCCAAAATTGGAGCAATGACTTCAATCTCTTTCTAGTACTGATGGGACAATCGTAAAGACGGCAAAACCAGATCTCAGCAACTAGCTTTGTCTGTCACTAGGGTCATCCCTAGGCATTCACACAAATCCCTGGTATACAATGTGATCTGGTGTCAATGGTCTTGGGACCTTGGAGAATACTTTTTTTTTTTTTTTTTTTTGAGACAGGGTCTCACTCTGTCACCCAGGCTAGAGTGCTGTGGCACCACAGTTCACTGCAACCTCAAACATCCCTGGGCTCAGGTCTCCTCCCACCTCAGCCTCCCTGGTGGCTAGGACTACAGGTGTGCACCACCATGCCTGGCTAATTTCTGCTTGTTTGTTTTTGTAGAGACAGGGTTTCTCCATGTTGCCTAGGCTGGTACTGAACTCCTGGGGTCAAGCAATCTGCCCACTCTGGCCTCCCAAAGTGCTGGGATTACAGGCATGAGCCACCACATCCAGCTGGGGAGTACTTTTAAAAACTTAAAGCAAGTGAAGGGAGTCTGATGAAGGTAAACACAATAAAATATAAAGCTTGTTAGAAGGTTTAAAGGTCTTGGCAGTAATCTAATTTCCCCACTTTCCTAACTTTATACTAGTAATTCCAAAACATTTCCTGATGAGAAACTTTGATTTCCCTGAAGTTTTATGATCACTAGTGGGGAAGGACTACTGAGTCACAATAATCACTGGTGGAATGGGGATGTAATTAGCAACAACAGTCAAATCCCACCCAGTAAGCACCTGAGAGCTTGTGAGTCAGTTGAAGACACATATTTACTGAGTACCTGCCACGTGTAAGGTGCTGGTGATAGAGCCCAAGGAACTTGGCTGCTATGCTTCAAAGGAGTGGTGGACTGTTTTACTAAGTGGGATATGGCAGGACCTTGATTGCAACACATACTCAGAAGTAGTTCACCTCATTACAGCTTAAAAATGTAACACTCTGGGCTTCAGGTGATTCCATTTCTTCCTCAGTTCAGATCTGGTGCTGTCAGAAGCAAAGATGTAGTTGATGGATTCATAAGACAGATCCCACACCTGAGACTGGGTCAAATTAAATGTTTCAGCTGCCAGCTGGTACTCTTGAGACAGGTGTGTTGCAAAAACACCCTTATCATCAGTCTGCCAATGTAAACAAGAATGTTTCAAAATGAAAAAGGAAGGATTTTTCAAAAACGACCATCTTTTTGTTTAGAGTCTATTTTCCTATTTACTACTTCTTTCAAGAGCCTAAATAAGGGCCTACAAATTTATCTGTACATAGCTGTAACTAAACAGACTTATTTATACCTTAAGAAAAGATATCAGAGCAGTGTTTCAACTCTGGCTGTATATTAAAATTATCTAAGGAGTTTTTAAAGCCTATCTATGCCCAGGACTCACCCCAGATCAAATAAAACAGAATCTCATGGGAATGGGTGTGGAGCATCAATTTGTTTGTTTTTGTTTTTAAGTCCTCTCAAGTACTTTTTGCTATAGAGCCAAACCAGAGTCACCCTGGCCCTCTGCAGTCTCTCATGTCCCAGTTCCTTTTCCTTTTTTTCTTTTGAGATGGAGTTTCACTCTTGTTGCCCAAGCTGGAGCGCAATGACATGATCTCCACTCACTGCAACCTCCTCCTCCCGGGTTCAAGTGATTCTCCTGCCTTAGTCTCCCAAGTAGCTGGGATTACAGGTGTGCGCCACTATACCCAGCCATGCCCCAGTCCCTTCTAACTCCTCTACTTGGGCATTATCCTCAGACATACAAGGCAGTCAGCTAGGTAGTGAACATCTGACTTAATGCAACTCAGGGAGCAAAAAGGAGCAAAATACTTCACACGGAACACCTTACACAGATCACAGAAGGATGGGCAATGCTGTACCAGAATCCAAAATGGTGCTGGTCATAAGATGGAACTGTCTGACTTTTGACGTTTGAGGTCAAACAGAGTTCTAGACGAAAAGGGGGAAAAAATCTCTTATTAAAAGCAAATAAGTGAACTCATTGTGTTCACCAAGTAGACGCATGAGAAATCTTTCCAAAATTTGCTAATTTAATTTATTAGTTTACAAAGTTGACCTTTCCTTATGTATGAAAATTTGTAGTTCAATTAGTGTAGTTGTATAGTTGTATAGGAAATATGTGCTGCAACTTATGGCAACAGTGGTACCAGGTAAGGAATTAATATCCCTTTCACAGCCATGCACTTCTCTTTCTTTGACCAAAACAGAGAAGAAAGAGGAATGTCATGATGAAAAAAGCAGAGAATTATCAATGATAGGAGCAGAAGGGTTTTTTGAAAAGCTACTGCAATCCCTCCTGGTCTAACAGTGGAAGCCAAAACAAAGGTAAGAAAACTGTTGCACTGCGTGTGAGAGCATTATGAAGAGCTAAGAATGAGCAGAGACTTTGCCATGGCTTCTAAGAACCCCTAAACACTTTCACCCAGACAATCATCCATTCACCTCCTTCTGCTTCTAGGTAAGTTAAGTCCATCTTAAGAATGACTCCTACTATTGACCAGGTGCGGTGGCTCACGCCTGTAATCCCAGCAATTTGGGAGGCCAAGGTGGGTGGATCACAAGGTCAGGGGATCAAGACCATCCTGGCTAACACAGTGAAATCCCATCTCTACTAAAAAAAATCACAAAAAACAAAATGAGCGAGGTGTGGTGGCGGGTGCCTGTAAGTCCTAGCTACCAGGGAGGCTGAGGCAGGAGAATGGCATGAACCCAGGAGGCAGAGCTTGCAGTGAGCCAAGATCGTGCCACTGCACTCCAGCTTGGGCAACAGAGCGAGACTCCATCTCTAAAAAAAAAAAAAAAAAAAGAGAATGACTCCTACTACTAACAAATTCCTTCCTGGAAATATTACCAGGTTACCCAGCCAGAGTAAATACCTGACTGACTTGATTGATGGCATCTGCTCATTTGAGTAAGGCAGCCTCAACACAGGCTCCCTCAGTTTAAGGGATGAGAAACTCAAACTGCCCCCTCACTCTGTCGGGAGCAGAGCTGGGCCACCACACCAAGCAAGATCACTATGCCAGTGGTTCCCATTCTCTCCACTTTGGTGGATATTTAAAATTTTCCTTAGTTAAAAAAAAGCCAATTTCACCCATTATGAATTGCTGAAAACTCTATAGTTAAAACATACTCACACAAGCATTTTTATAAATTGGTAAATTTAGCAAATTGATCATTCTGTAAAATGGTTTGCGGCCAACCACTTCTTCCTTCTTTAGAAAGGCCTTTCCTAACCATCCAATCGAAAGTGGTTATACAATCACTATATCAGCCTGTTTAATTTTCTTCATAGAACACTGATACTTTCTTGTATATTTGTTTACCGTCTTCCCTCTGCTAGAATATGAGTTTCTTGGGAAAGAAATCTTGCCTGTTTTGTGTACTGCTCTATTGACAGCAATGACAACAAAGTAGGCACTTCATAAACACAGACAATCAAGCGTGTAATGATCAACAGACATGTGAAAATATACTTGGGATTTTCCATGTTTAAGTTTTAAATAATGTTACATATTTTCATAACACATGTCAATTTTGTTAAAGTCATTTCAAAATTCTAGATGACCCTTTATTCCTTTAAAAAATTCTTATTGAGTTCCAAGCATTGGAGAATGTAGCAATGAATAAGACAAGCGGGACCCTGCTCTCATAGAGCTTATATTCTGATGGAAGCTAAAGCTTTCTGTTACTTAAATAAGGCTCAGAAAGCACACACTCCATGCATCTTTTAATAGCGAGATGACATTCGTACTTTTAGAACAGTACTTCTCTACAATCCTCAGAAAACCTGGGGATTGGGGGAGGGACAGAGAGTCATCTGGAAGACCTGAAACTCCAAGCATTACCCAGTGGTATCCGATGTTGCCTCACAAAGTCCACCAGATCCAGGGATCCTCTCTCACCGGAGTTGAGAAATGTTCCATGCCCGATTCTATCAGGAAGCAGATCCAGGAGTATTTGTGTTTCTTTTTTTTGGTTTGGAATCTAAAGAAAGGGGAGGAAAGGGGATCAATGGCGTCTTTCAGTGGTTCTTAAAGAGTACTTTTTTTTCTATAGCTAGGTACTCTGCCCCTCTGAGTAGTACTTCATGCAGACCTTTTGGAAACCTGAACTACTACTGCCTTCCTAGCTCTCTTTGACTTTTATCTTCTCATTCTTTCCTCAATATTCTTCTAGATTCATTTCAATGATAATAATAAACACTTATTAAGAACCTACTTTGTGCTTTTTCACAGAAATTATTTAAGAATATTAAGATGAAGAAATTAAAGCTGAGAAAAATTAAGTAATTTTCGAAAAATAAAACTTCACAACTATACGTATATGTGTGTTCTGTAATATACATGTGTTCATATATATTATAAAAAGTTCTCAAAAAATATAAACATAAAACTGTTAACAGTATTAACTCTAGGGAGCAAAACAAATAGAAATTGGGCTTTTAATTTTTAATACTTTCCTTCTTGACACTTGGATTTTTTTCAGGTACACATAACTCTTACAGTTAAAAATGTAAAGCATTTTTTAAAAAAGGTTGTCCAAGGTCACAGAGCTAGTGAATGGCAGAAATAAGGGTGAAACCTAACTCAGTCTGACTCCAGGGCCCAGTTACTTCCCTCACATAGTGTGCTCATCATGTTTGATTCTGACAAGGCTGGCTATGTACATACCACAATCACCATGAAAAAGTCTGGCTGTGCTCTTTATCTCCTGGATTGCCCAAAACACAAATTCTTAGAACATATAGTTTTTTTTTTTTGAGACGGAGTCTCGCTCTGTCGCCCAGCCTGGAGTGCAGTGGCACGATCTTGGTTCACTGCAAGCTCCGCCTCCCGGGTTTACGCCATTCTCCTGCCTCAGCCTCCCGGTAGCTGGGACTACAGGCGCCCGCCACCGCGCCCGGCTAGTTTTTTGTATTTTTTTAGTAGAGACGGGGTTTCACCATGTTAGCCAGGATGGTCTCGATCTCCTGACCTCGTGATCCGTCCGTCTCGGCCTCCCAAAGTGCTGGGATTACAGGCTTCAGCCACCGCGCCCGGCCAAACATTTTTAAATGAAAGGTTTTCTGTCCAATGGACTGGATGATAAAAGCAACAGACACGAAGGTAAAGAACAAGTTCTGATGTTGCACACAAGGCCAGAGATAACTGGTCACTGTCACACGTGCTATTCCCTTATAATGATCAATGGTTTCTATCACACATCAGGTAGGTCAGCCGTAGAATGTCCTGTGGATGAAAGGTCTTTCGAATTAGAGTACGGAAACATGGATTCTAGATTTTAAGTCCTGCCACTAGATTACTGACATTCTACTTATAGACATGAAAGATACAAGTACTGGCAAGGGGTTCTGATTTTTTTCCTTAATCTTTAAATCATGATGCTACTTAAACTTTATACATCACCCCTTTAATACAATAACTCTGTGAGGTAAGTAGACTAAGTATTATTTTCTGCATTTAGGAAATAAATAGATAGAAGTATTGAGGTAAAAAGTAAACCCATCTATAAAATGGGGAAAATTGCAGCAGAGTCCCTCACAAGGGGTTTGCCTCACAAGGATGTGCTTACAAAAGTGACTACTTCCCAGCAATTATCAGTCACCACGTTCATGCTACCAGTGAGCTTGGGGTTGATGAGGGAACTGGACCTCTTTGCTGGGCTTTGTAAAATGACGAGCTGCTTCCTTTATTGCCATTGGATGTGATAAAAATCAGGTCCCTTCTACTATGAGGACAGGTGAGATAAATTGGTGCTTTTCTTAGCGTCAGCTTGCCAATGACAAGACAGATGTTGGAAATGCATGCATTTTTTCTAGCAAGATGTCATTAAGCTGCTTTTAATGACACAGCTGGCATTTGAGTCAACAGCCACTCCCAGGAACCACAAAAGGATAAAAACAGTAACACTAGAGACTAAAGCAAGTCATGTATTTAAAAATATTTCTACTTTCCCTTTTTAAAAATGTTTCTCCAATCTAGGTTTATTCCTAGTCACTTACAAATGACCCCATTATTTTCTACTACAATCTGTCCCTTTTAGCCTAAGACAATATTCTTTACCTCTGAAAGATGCAATGCCAACTTCAGACCTGCTTTCTTAGCTTCTAAAAGAGGTTCCATGAAGTCTTTTGCTTGTCCTACCTTAAAGATAAAAGTTAAAATGAGGATGCATGAGAATTCTGGGAAAACCAAGGAACTGAGTACTCCATTCCAATAAACAACATAATGGCAGAAAAAATTATGGTAGATTAATTCATTTGCACATCTTGTTTATAAAGCCCCTACAATGTGCTAGCCACTTTGCTGAACACAAAGCTGGCAAAGGCTCAGTCCCTGACCTCGAGAATCTTGTCTAGTATCAGTAAACTGAGATCAGTCAGCTAAGCTGGATATAGTAGTCACCAAATTTTATGCCTGGAAGGACACCTAGATATCCAGAGCTAAGGGGAACTCACTCACTTGACTCAGGAACTCTCATGATTACTCAAAACACTTCTGTTAAACAGGTGGATAAAAAGAAGGGCAGAATACTCCAGGTTTGGACAAAGCCATAAGAATCAGTTTCATGGGACTCTCTTATTCAGCTGTTTTCAACCAGGAGCAATTCTGCCCCCCAGGGGCTATTTGGCAATGTCTGGAGACATTTTTGGTTGTCACATCTGGGAGAGTGCTACTGGCATCTAGTGGGTAGAGGCCAAGGATGCTGCTAAACATCCTACAATGCATGGGGCAGCCCCACAACAAATTATCCAGCCCCAAATATCAAGATTTCTGCTTGAATCTGACATTCAAGAAGCTCAGGTCAACATTTCTCAACTATCTATGAAATAGTTAAGCCCCAATATCCATCCATTGTATGTAATGAATTACATTATAGTGCATATAGTCTGGTACTAGCTGTGCACCATCTTTAGAAGAATGGAGAAAACAGTCATATAGTCAGGCAACTGATTTTTTTCTTTTTTAGTGTACTTAATTGTTTCACAGAACCTTGGATGAGAGCTGCTCTAGGCATTCTGGTCATCCAGGGCAGAACAGGCCTTCATCCACAGAATGGAGTGTCTGCTGGATGCTCTGGAGAATGCAACACAAGATGCCCGAAGCTAGTCCTTATCCCACTAACTGATTCTACCTTTTAGAATTAAAATATATGTAGGAAAAATAACTTACAGTCGGGTCTCCACTGAGGTCAAGGCCAAGAACTGTACCCTCAGTAGAAAGGAAGAACTCCTCGGCAAGTTTTACAGTCTCCTTGGCTACTAAAGGGCCACCTCTTCTGTCAACTGCTATCAAATACCTTTAACATAAGGAAGACAGAGTTGAAAACTAATATGACACAGATGAAAAAGACAATTCTGAGTACAGCCAGACAGAGATGGCAGTCTCTGTAATACATCTCACTAAGAAAAGTATAGCCTGACTGAATCTAGACAACCTGACATTTTACTTTGCCATACGGACTGAGACATGAATTCCTAAATAGCATCAAGCATCTAGTCAGTGTTCAGATCCACAGCTGTCTTTTGAGGTTTTTTTGTTCCTGTATTTGTTTCTTCAGTTTGTTTGATTCAGGATCCAAACAAGGTCCACACTTTGTGTAAGTCAATGTGTCTTCTAAGGCTGTCTTAATCTATAACCATTCCTTCCTCTCCTCCCACCTCCCACCCTGCTTTTCTTGTAACTTCTTTGTTGAAGAAACCAAGTTGTTTGTCCTACAAAGTTTTCCATGGTCTGGATTTTGTTGATTATATCCCTGTGTTGTTAACATGTTGTCCTATTTCTTGTATTTCCTATCTAGTCTAGAGGCAGATCAGGTTCCATTTTTTGGTAAGAGTAAACTGGTGGTGGTGTGCTCTTAGGAGGCTGAGATCCACTATTTCATGAGGGGTTACAAAATTAGAAATATTCTCATTCAAAAATGTATCAAATATCTGATAAAAGTTCATTCTTCAAATATTAGCTGGAATTCTATAGGACTTGAATACCCAGAGAATCTCTTAATCCTTTTTTTTTTTTTTTTTTTTTTTTTTTGAGACGGAGTCTTGCTCTGTGCCCAGGCCGGAGTGCAGTGGCTTGATATTGGCTCACTGCAACCTCTGCCTCCCGGGTTCAAGTGATTCACCTGCCTCAGCCTCCTAAGTAGCTGGGACTACAGGTGTCTGCCACCACACCTGGCTTTTTTGTATTTTTAGTAGAGATGAGGTTTCACCATGTTGGCCAGGATGGTCTTGATCTCTTTGACCTCGTGATCCACCACCTCGGCCTCCCAAAGTGCTGGGATTATAGGCGTGACCCACCGCACCCAGCCAATATTTCTTTTTTTCTTTTTTTTTGAGACAGAGTTTCGTTCTTCTCACCCAGGCTGGAATGAAATGGCATGATCTTAGCTCACTGCAACCTCCACCTCCCGGGTTCAAGCAATTCTGCCTCAGCCTCCTGAGTAGCTGGGATTACAGGTGCCTGCCACCACACCTGGCTGATTTTTGTATTTTTAGTAGAGATGGGGTTTCACCATGTTGCCCAGGCTGGTCTTGAACTCCTGACCTCAGGTGATCTGCCCGTGCTGGCTTCCCAAAGTTCTGGGATTACAGGCATGAGTCACCATGCTTGGCCTGTTAATATTTCTTGAACACCCAGAGAACCCCTATAATTTTTCTAAAGCAGTTATTAGCTTACTATTTATTCACAAATTCGTTCAGCATTTGTTCATTTATTTATTTACAAAATTCAGATCAACAATATATAAAATGTTGTATCTTTTTTTTCACTTAGCAACTTCCCATGCCATTAAAATAATGTTAGAAAATAGTATGCATCATGTGAACATACTATAATGTAATTATCCTCTGAATGCTGGACATTTTAGGCTATTTTCTAATTTTTGTTATAACATTATAATAAGGAATCTTATGCATAAATCAATCTATTTCCTAGGATGCATTTCTGGCACAGAATTGCTGGGTCAGAGGGAAAAACTTTTTTATAAATTTTGACATACATTGCTCTTTAGAGAGGCTTTTTCCTCACCTTACCTGTGTACTAGTGCAGGATTTAAAGAGGTTTTATTAATTACATATGCTTACCAGCAGTGTGTAACTTTACAAATACTTGCTATTACTTTTTTTTAGCCTATGGAAATAGCATTGTAATATATGATTAATGAGATAAGTAGTTTTCTATGTATTTCTATACATTTACCAGCTCTTTGTATGTCTTCTTCTCTGCATTCTATTCTTGTCTTCTGCTTGGTTTTTTATTGGGGTTATTAGTTTAGTTAAAGTTAATTTTTAGAGTCTTATAGCCTGAAACTATACAGCTAGCTTTTTTCTTTCTTCATTTAGGACTTTGTTGAGCCCATACTATGTACCTACTTTATGGTAAGTACTAAAGATGTAGTGGTGAATCATAAAACAAGGTCCTTGGCTTCACTACACTTACACTCTAGCGGGTGGGCATACATACAAACTAACACAAGATAATTCCTTATCTTGTTACAAATAATGCCATAAAGGAAATAGATGGGTGACTAGAGGATTAGTGGGGCACTTTAGACAGAGTGGTAAAGGAAGGCCCCTCTGAAGAAGTAACAGCCAAATTGAGATCTGAATAATGAGAATAAGCCAGCCAGCTGGGCAGGAATCTCGTAGAAACGTGTTCTGGGGAATACTAAACAAAGGTGCTGAAGGGGGACAGTTTTCTTGTTTATTTTAGGAAGAGACAGTACACCCACGGTAAGGGAGGAGAAGTGGTCTAGATGAGCTGCTGAAGTAACAGAGGCAGCCAGATCATGTGGGACCTTGTAGGCCACAGTAAGAAGTTCATTTTAGCTTAATGGCAAAGGAACATCATACTTTGCTCATGTAAAAATACTCAGAATTATATTGCCTTATGAATAAATTCAGAATTGTGTTCTCACTTTAAACAACAGGATTCTTGATTTTATTTTTCTATTGTATAAATCAATGAGTGATTAATTCTAAAAAATCCATTACGCCCACGATCAAAACAGTAAAAATTAACATTCTGGTTTTGTAAATGTTAACTACTAAGGTACAACCTTCTTACCTAACATCAATGTCTAAGTTTTCTTGTTTGGATTGTTTTATACCTTCAAGTATAGATTCCACATAAGTCTTTTTAGTCATTCCTGGAAAGGACACATAGAAAATACATGTAAAGAGATCATCAACTATTTCATCCTTCACCTTCAGCAATCCTATATGAACAAGTACATTTTCACTTTATGCTATGACAAGGGCATGGTTAAAGATGAGTGAAAACATGGCCCTTATGGGTACATTTGAGTAAATGCAAATTATACTTTAATAAAATTGGGGGAAAAGGAAGTGTTACAGAAATGAAATGAAAAAAATAAAGACTTTTTTTTTTGTTTGTTTGAGACAGGGTCTGGCTGTCACCCAGGCTGGAGTGCAGTGGTATAATCTTGGCTCACTGCAACCTTTGTCTCTCAAGCTCAAGCCATCCTGCGACCTCAGACTTCTGAGTAGCTGAGACTACAGACGTGTACCACCACGTCTAGCTAGTTTTTGGATTTTTAGTAGAGACAGGGTTTTGCCACGTTGCCCAAGCTGGTCTCAAACTCCTGGGCTGAAAGTGATACGCCCACCTTGGCCTCCCAAAGTGCTGGGATTACAGGCATGAGCCACCACACCCGTCCTGCTTTTTTTTTTTTTTAAAGGGACATTTTCTCTCCTGGTCCAGAAAAAAAGTCCTAACTTGGATTCCTTTCCCCTCAATCCTGCTCGGGCTTAGTGTTTTTCATCCAGGGAAGCAGGCATGTTCTTCCAAGTATGACTGCTCTGCTCTCTGGGGCGATCTGCAAGAGCACTCTCCGGAGCAACCTCCTGTCAAATACCTTTTTTTCTTTTTCTTTAGGCTACACTGGGAAAAATAAAATACCCTTTCACCCAGATTATAAAATGCTTATGTTTGGTGGAAAGTCTCTGGTAAAATACATAAAGTTATAAATAAAAATAAAAATAGGGTGTGGTAGCATGCCTGTAATCCCATCAACTTGGGAGGCCGATCACTTGAAGTCAGGAGTTTGAGACCACCCTGGCCAACATGGTGAAATCCTGTCTCTACTGAAAATATGAAAATGAGCCAGGTATGAAAATGAAATCCTGTCTCTACTGAAAATATGAAAATGGCAGGTGCCTATAATCCCAGCTACTCGGGAGGCTGATGCAGGAGAATCACTTGAACCTGGGAGGCGGAGGCTGCAGTGAGCCAAGATCCACCACTGCACTCCAGTCTGGGTGAGGGAGCAAGACTATCTCAAAATAAATAAATAAATAAAAATAACCCCACCACCGAGAGGTAACCACTGTTTTTTAAATATACATATATACATTTATTTCTATGTATTATTTCAAGAGACCTTTTTTAAGGTCTCTCTGTTGCTCAGGCTGCAGGGCAGTGGCATGATCACGGTTCACTGCAGCCCTTGGAGCCCACAGAAGTAGGGTCTCACGACATTGCTCAGGCTGGTCTCGAACTTCTGGCGTCAAGTGATCCTCCTGCCTCAGCCTCCCAAAGCGCTGGAATTACAGGCATGAGCCATTGCACTCTGCCCATATACACATTTTTAAATAGAGGAGATACTACTGGTATATATGTACCCAGTTCAGTCATTTAACATGATTCTGAGTATTTCCCCATGTCATTAAAGTGTCTTCACCAGTATTTTTAATAGTTGTCTAATATTCCATTAGCCTTTATTTAACCATTCCTCTACTGTTGCATATTTAGGTTAATATCCTTCTTTTGGAACTCCATTGAAAGAGCCCGACAGTTAGCTCTTCTCTCCTTCCCTTTCACTACTCTCACCAGTACAACGTGGAACTGATTCTACAGTTCAAAAATGCAAGATGAGAGCCTTCTCCTTATCTTATGTAAACACTTTTACTTTACAATAATAGTTTCAAAAATTTTACCCCCAAATGATTACTAAGCTACACATATCAGGAAACAAGATGACCTAGGTCTCTTTGGGTCATAAACAAGGCGCTAAGAGGGCCCCAATGTCTCCTGATGCTGATTATACAAGGAGGATCTCAGGAAATTCCTCCAGACCATAGCCAGATCTCATCTCTATCCAAAGAGGTTTTACCACATCACAGCTTGCTCCTGGCCTAAGAAACTATTCCCTGAGAAGTGAATGAATAATTTTAGTAACTACCACAAAAGATGATTCTGCATCCACTCAACAGCATTGTCTCATAAGTGCCTGTGATGCAGGGAGCAAGAATCAGCCTCTGCTTGTGCCAATGCAAACATAAGGAGCAGGTATCCTTTTCTCAGAGTGAAAACAACTGAACAAGGAAGAACAAAAGAAACTTGCAGGCCTTTGTTTCCTTCCTTAAACAGATAATGCCTGACTGGAATTTTACTACTTTTTACTTAAGAGCAACTCACTCATTAATAATGTACATCAGGATGGGTGCAGTGGCTCACACCTGCAATCCCAGCACTTATAGAGGCTGAGGTGATCGTTGGGCCCAGGAGTTTGTGGTTACAATGAGCTATGTTTGCATCACTGCACTCCAGCCTGCGCAAGACAGCAAGACCCCGTCTCTAAAACAAACAAAATGAACATCATTAACGTACGTCAGAGAGAGGACTTGGACTGTTGACTAAAGGTTCAATGAAATACAGAACAACACAATAGTGTAAAAGTGCTTCATATTCCCACTCACAAGCATGTGAGTGATCAAAGCACATAGGAAAAGGAAAGTACATTTGCTGAGAAGTATAAATTCTACCAGTAGCATTTTCTCTTCTGGGTGTGCTCCTTAGTTCCAGGTACTTGACACCATCATCTGCAAATTCTTTTATGACATCTTTTGTGACCTGATAATAAAGATAATGTACACAATATTGATAATGTTTGTGTAAGGGTCCCAATGAATGTGCCAAGTGCTACAGCTTTATTTTATTCATTAAATTTGATTTGCAAGAAATGTTGGAAGTTTCTCACATGGTAGAGATTATCCACTTTGTCACATCCCTGATGGAGACTATGCAGGGCTGCAGTATTTACAATCACTCCCACCACCCCTCATTCTCATGTTCAATCCCAATCTGTACATCAGCTGCACTTTTTGTTTCTTTCCCCCTTTTAAACATTTATTTCCTAGTATTTATAATAGCAGAATGATAAAATAGAGAAATGATGCAAAACTAAAACCAGTTGGACCATCTATATGTGTAGACTGCTAGGAAATGCACATACGGAAATAAACAGCTAAAATGATTAGGTATTACTGATGTGCTATTTGAAGTTATGGCTTAAGGTTTTTATTCAAGTTATTTAGGAATAAGTTACATTTTTCAATAAATTCTGGAA
This sequence comes from Piliocolobus tephrosceles, assembly GCF_002776525.5. NCBI lineage: Eukaryota > Metazoa > Chordata > Mammalia > Primates > Cercopithecidae > Piliocolobus > Piliocolobus tephrosceles. The sequence goes on from NW_022291865.1 coordinate 1,242,502, forward strand.
GTGTTAAGTTTTCTCAAGAAGTACTTAGGGCAAAGAAAGCAGGTGATAAATATGAGTAAAACTGTATCCAATTTAGTGCAAATCTCATAATCCAAAAGTTCCTGAAGTCATGTTTTTCCTTTCTGCCTTCAATCCTAAAAAATCTATAAGAAAAAAAGGCTAGGTTGGTGAAGCTGTGACAAGCTGCCCTAATTAGTCCTTACAGTTGGTATCCTAATCTTAATCTGCTTTGACTACACGCACACAGGCATGCGAGTGCAGCATCTTGGCAAAGCAACGGGGGCTGGCTGTTTGTACAGACAGTGCCTAACAGTATGGCACTACGTTGGTGAATTGATAGCAATCCAAGTTGTAGGCCTCTTCTTTTTTCTTTTTCCACTAAAAACAAAAACGAACTTATTATAATGTAAGCGAAATAGGTATCTCAGTTTCATCAAGAGGTCTAAAGATCCAGATTCTGAGAATACAGCCAAAGATAATACATCAGCATTCTAAATCCATGGAACTCCTGGACCAAGCAAGATACTACTGCTCTTCCACCAACAAGCATGATACTGCAACCTCCATGCCATCATTCATGGCATTGGCCCCATGGCACTGCTACTCTAGGAACTCCCTGTTGCTGTCATTAACACTACGAAATTGTGACCTCACCTTTGTATTAATAGGTTGAGGAACCTGGATCTTGTCATTGCCCCAGAACAGAATAGACCCACACTCACCTACCCCAGCTCACATGAGACTAAAAGAAAACCTGTTTGATAATGAGGAATAGGGTAGAAGTGAGGGTTTGAAATAGTAGTCCTTTAAAATGACTACTATCCAAGGCTCCCTCTTTCTGAGTGGCTAGGTACCTGTAAAACCAAATGAACAACGAAAAACTAACAAGTATGGAGCAAGAGCAAAGGGAGGAAGATTTATCTAGGCCACAGTGAAGCCTACAGAACCATCCCTAACCTACATCCAAGAACATTTCCCTGGGGTCCACATCTGTGTTTGCCAGATTTAGCCCTTTCTGTGATGTGTGGCAGGTAGTGCAGTAGGTACTGAGGACACCTCTTTGGGCTTTCCTCTCCTATGCGCTGGACTGAGAGTATCTATTCAAATTCTTTTTCCAGGCAAAGTGCATCACAATTAGTTAAGTTCCTACTTACTCAAACCTAAGACTGTATAAGCTTAAATGGGAAAGAGCACGAGCTCTGCGACCAGATAGTGTGCCACTTACTCTGTGTGTGTGATCTTAAGCAAGTTACACTTAACCTCTTTAAGCCTATTTTTTTTTTTTTTTTGAGACGGAGTCTTGCTCTTTCGCCCGGGCTGGAGTGCAGTGGCCGGATCTCAGTTCCCTGCAAGCTCTGTCTCCCGGGTTTTACGCCATTCTCCTGCCTCAGCCTCAGGAGTAGCTGGGACTACAGGCGCCCGCCACCTCGCCCGGCTAGTTTTTTGTATTTTTAGTAGAGACGGGGTTTCACCGTGTTAGCCAGGATGGTCTCGATCTCCTGACTTCGTGATCCGCCCGTCTCGGCCTCCCAAAGTGCTGGGATTACATAAGCCTATTTTTTCATCTACAAAAAGGGAACAATAAAAATACCTACTTCTGAAAGTAGTCCTAAGAATAATGTCTGGTACATGTAATAACAAGTATCATTTTTTCAGCCACACTCCAATCCTCTCTTTGAGATTATACCCAGGTCACCTTGACTGGAGTTTTCAGTGATCTCCCTCACACTCAGTTCTACATTTACAATCAATCTCTTAGTTTACTCTCATAGACGTTTCATTTATTATATAGGGCACCCCACTGTCACCCTCTGAACCACCTAATAGCACTAGGTCAAATGCACAGAATCTTATTTCTCACCTAATTTAATAAAGATTTTCAACTTTCATTGTGAAATGAATGTAGCAATGAGCATGCCATTATTATACCCATAGAGTATTAAACTGTCAAAATTTAAATTGCATCATTTTGCTCTATAACACTCATCAACAAAGTGAGATCAGAGCCCCTGTGGTGGACGTTCTTAGCAATGTTCAATGGTATCTTTTGAGACGCTGCTTAGAGAATGCCCTTTTGGTTCCCTATAAATCCTTACGTGTGTCTCTAGCACAGAGCTTACTATACTATGTTGCAATATCTGCTTACCGGTCTGTCTCCCCAACCTAATTATAAATTCCTCAGGGGCAGAAACTGTGTCAATCTCTCTAAGACTTTACCACAGTGCCTGGAACACTGTGGACACTCAGTCAACTTTTGTTGAATGAAACTAAAAGGTGATTAATTTACTTACCACTTATCATGAAGATCAGTCTTTACTAAAGAGGAAAATTTTTGCTTGATCAGTCAAAAGCTACCTCTCCAGAAACACAGGTTACACTTTCTTTGCATTTTTTTTCTACTGGTTAGCATCACTGACACAATTTTGCTTCTCTCCATTTAGAAAGAGAATATTTTAAAATGCCATCCTAGTCAGATCAACGATACAGAAGACAATCTTCCATGTCAGACTCTAGTATAATGGAGCTTCAGATAAGAGAACACAGTGGTATCCTTTGTGCCCTCAGAGGGAAGGCACAATTTCCCTAGGGATTAATCACTTAATCTCTAAGCTCTTTGTGAACTTCTTCTTTCTCTGTAATGTCCACCCATGAAGTAAGTCTCCTACGTAACACAGACAATGCCTTATTAAGGATATCTCCATCTGTGGTCTAGTATTTCATATATGTATGTTATATATGAAAAACAGGACCAAATTTTCTCTTCCATATTGTCCTCTATCCTATAGAAGATGCTCTTCCTGGTTCTTTCCTCATATCTTTTATAAGAAACACAGTCTTTCTGTGCTAGCTCTTAGGCAAATGTCTTACATCAGTTTTGAAAAGAGTTGCCTTAATAGAGAAGACATTTTTCATCACTCTTAATGAGAGCAAAAATGAAAGGTCATGTGCAGTCATGGAAGGAAATTACTTCATAATTTTTAAACCATTCTAAAAATTCGTTCATGTCTTACCATTAGAATATCTTCAGGGCTACTAGTAAGTTGATGAATAGTTTGAAACATCTGGAAACATCTGCAACGTGAATGAAAAGTTTTAACATATTCTAATCATCAAAGAAACTCACTGACTGAATGAATTAAATTTTAGGCTAATAGTAAATATATATTATATTTACAAACGACAACAGAATAGATGTTTCAAAAATTACATTGGTCTGGAAAGATAATCAAATGACTGAAAATAAAACACTACTGATATTTTTAAGTGGGAAATAATAGTACCCCTTCTCCAACCCACCCCTGACACGGGGAAATTCAATATGCCTATATTTTCTTTTTTTTTTTTTTTTTTTTTGAGGCGGAGTCTTGCTCTGTCGCCGGACTGGAGTGCAGTGGCTGGATCTCAGCTCACTGCAAGCTCCGCCTCCCGGGTTTACGCCATTCTCCTGCCTCAGCCTCCCGAGTAGCTGGGACTACAGGCGCCCGCCACCTCACCCAGCTAGTTTTTTTGTATTTTTAGTAGAGACGGGGTTTCACCGTGTTAGCCAGGATGGTCTCGATCTCCTGACCTCGTGATCCGCCCGTCTCGGCCTCCCAAAGTGCTGGGATTACAGGCTTGAGCCACCGTGCCCGGCCAGATGCCTATATTTTCAAATCTAAAGACTACCCCAGGCTGGGTATGATGGCTCATGCCTGTAATCCCAGAACTTTAGGAGGCCAAGGCAAGTGGACAGCTTGAGCCCAGGAATCTGAGACCAGCCTGGGCAACACAGGGAGACCCCCATCTCTAAAAAAATTCAAAAAACATTAGCCAGTCATGGTGGCATGCACCTGTGGTCCCAGCTACTTGGGATGCCAAGGTGGGAGGACTGCTAGAGCCCCAGAGGTCGAGGCTGCAGTGATCTACGGTCACGCCACTGCACTCCAGTCTAGGCAACAAAGTGAGATCTTGTCTCCAAAAAAAAAAAAAAAAGAAAGAAAGAATATCCCAATATATTATAACTTCACAAACAACAGAAATCACTAGAAATACTGTCAACAGTCTAACAGCTGGAAAAAAAAGTTGTATGTAAAGATATTTGCTCCATGCCAGATGCCAACCCCATTTCTGTTAACTACTAAAATCTGAATTCTTACATACTACTTACAATCTCAAAATACTGATAGAGAAAAAAAGGAGTATATCCACAATCTCCCCACACTTACTCTTCTAAAGTTCTTTTCTTTCCTTTGTCAATCACAGTCATCTGATCGTGGATTTTAATATCTGGCTTCTGGGCTATTAATTTCTTCATGGTATGAGAACTAATGGATCCATTCAAGTGGGCATGAAGTTCCTAAGACAAGAGATACAACCAGTAAAACTTACCAAATATCCAATAGATTCATAGCATCATACCAGATACTTGATGATTGTAGTTTGCACTAGGCAAATTGCTTACCAGATTTAGCTACATAACAAAGTTTACAAATTTTGCCTACAAAATTTACTTTTTCTATTTTTGAGATGGAGTCTCACTCTGTCACCCAGGCTGGAGTACATTGGTGTGATCTCAGCTCACTGCAACCTCCGCCTCTCAGGTTCAAGTGATTCTCCTACCTCAGACTCCTGAGTAGCTGGGACTTCAGGCATGCCACCAAGCCCAGCGAATTTCTGTATTTTTAGTAGAGATGGGATTTTGCCATGTTGGCCAGGCTGGTCTCAAACTCCTGACCTCAGGTGATCCACCCGCCTTGGCCTCCCAAAGTGCTGGAATTTCAGGCATGAGCCACCGTACCCAGCCAAAATGTACTTTGATGAAAAGAAGCAACATAAAAGTCATTACAATTAGCAACCACTCAAGATTTCTGTAGTTGAATTCTCACCACTTTTGGCAATTCAGAATAGAAGTCTGTCTTCCATGCCTGTTGCTCTTCTGCCTCCACCATTTTAGCAGGAAAAAAATGGTCGTTCTCCACTCTTATTCTTGGTATGAGCAATGTGATGTATTTCAGTCAGTGCATTGCATGGTACTGAATTTCCTTCAGATTGCTTTACTTTCACACATTTTGATAAGATTAGCTGTATGTGTAGATCTGGGTTCAGCTTCACCTATTTTAACAAATGTTAATATTTTCAGATGTTAACATAAAAGGAAAGGAACAGGATTTTGCTAATTTTCTCCTTAAAAGGCAAAAACCCCTCTAAAACTAACTTAAGTGTGTCTAAGGTGGGCAAATAATTTAGTAAACAACATAAACTGGAAACAGGAAAAGACCTCAAGCCTGTAAGAGGTGTACTAAAACCTGACATTTAGTAGAGTGTATTCCTTAACTATTGGCACCTTCTACACAATGACTTCAAAATTCAAAATTTTATAAGGCCTACTTTGGAGATATATATATATATATTTTTGAGACAGAGTCTCCCTCTGTCACCCAGGCTGGAGTACACTGGCATGGTCTCAGCTCACTGCAGCCTGTGCCTCCTGGGTTCAAGCGATTCTCCTGCCTCAACCTCCCAAGTAGCTGGGATTACAGGTGCACGTCACCACACCTGGCTAATTTTTGTATTTTTAGTAGCGATAGGCTGGTCTCGAACTCCTGACCTCAAGTGATTCCCCCACCTTGGCCTCCGAAAGTGCTAGGATTACAGGCATGAGCCAACATGCCTGGCCAAAAATAAAATTTTAAATTTTGAATTGTTGGAAATACATAAAGGAAGAACAGAGGTGCTGGCGTCAGATGGACCTAGGTTTGTCCTTTTACCAGCTCTATAGGTCAGAAGCTATGTGGCCTTCGTCATTTACCTTCATGGCTTCAGTTTCTTTATTTACAACAATGGGATTAAAAATGCAAAGTGGCAGTGATGATTAATAAAGTGATTTAAATTCCCTTCATTTATGCTCCCACATGAGCCAGTCACTGCCTTTAACTCAGCTTTTAATCATACTGATATCTCAATCACTGATATACTTTCTCTCTCTCTAGACTGTAAGTTCCTTGAGGACAGGTCCTATGAATTATTCCACCACTCTAGCTCCTAGCACAGTGCCTAGCACACTGTAGGTGATAAATCAATCATAATTTCCTCTCACCCCTGAAAGTGGTTTATAAGTGAAGATAAAATTCCAAACGAAATTCAGTGATTTTCAAAGTAGCCACCTTGACTCTCTGAGTTGTCACATATTAATGATGATGACATTTAAGAATAACAGTTTCCATGTATTCAGAACCTACCAGGTATGTGACAAGCACTTTTAATAATAATATCTTTAATTCTTGAAATAACTTTGCAAAATATTACTGTATTGAAAATCAATAAATTGATACTGAGTGGGGTTAAATAAGTTACCAATATATTAAAATGTACAATAAAGAAAGTGGTTCGTACAGGACTAAACATAGCCATAGAAATCCACAGAAAGGCCTACTTAGTATGAGATAAAAGTGGCATTTCAAAGTAATGCCATAGTAAGTATTTAATAAATAGTAAAAAATGAAAAAGATGGACTGTTTAATCAATGGCACTTAATATCTCCACTGAAAAACATAAATGACCTAATTAAAATAGAAAAACATACTTTTTTTTTTTCAGACAGGATCGTACTTTGTTGCCCAGGCTGCAGTGCAGTGTCATGATCACAGCTTGCTGCAGTCTCAAGCTTCCAGACTCAAGCAATCCTCCCACTTCCGCCTCCTCTGTAGCAGGGACCACAGGCAGGTACCACAATGCCCGGCTAATTTTATATAAAAAATTTTTGTGGAGATGAGGTCTCACCATGTTGCCCAGGCTGGTCTCAAACTCCTGGGCTCAAGTGATCCACCAGCCTGAGCTGGGATTACAGGAGTGAGCCACTCCGCTGGGCCAGATTTTCAGTTTTACTCCAGGATCCTGACCTTGATTTGGGCCCCATTCAAACCATCCTCCAGACTGACCTCCAACTAGCTGTGAGTAAAATTACTGACCCAATGGCTACAAAGTTAACCGACGGAAATTAAAAAGCAACTAAGCAATCATATCTTCACACATTAAAAAAATTTTTTGTTCCTTGCCTAAAACACTGCTACCAACAATAGCATGCCATGTCAAATCCAACCTTTCTGGACTGGTTTTGGTCTGGGACAGAAGGCAACAAACACTGGGATAAGATCCACATTAGTAATACTTCATCAATATTAGAGCAGGGCCAGAAGCAAGTATCTTGTCTCCCAGGGAACTTTTTTCACGCTCCCACCTACTCCCCCAAAAGGGAACTCAGAATAGTAAAAATATTTGTTACTGTTTATTATGCACTTACCATGAGCCAGGCACTGTGGTATCTTAGATAGTTATTTTGTTTAAATCCTCACAACAACCCATGAGGTATTATTATCCCCATTTTATATAAGAATAAATTGAGATTTAAACGCCTCCCCCCCTCAGCTGTAAATTATAAGGCATCCAAATCACAAATTTTGCTCCATTCTGTTTCTTCTTGAATTACTTTTCTTGATCTGGTCTTTGCAAAACAAGCAGTATTTTTGACATAACATCTACATTTTAGGAACTTGTCATTAAATAAATTTGTTTCTATAGTGCTATGTATTTTTCAAAGTCCTTCAACTTTTTTTTTTTCTATTTGCCCCTTAATCAACCCTGAGATACCTCACAAAGTAGTACTTAATCTCATTTTAGGGGTGAGGATCCAATGATCCAGCAGGCATAGGTGAGCCCTTCTTCTAATCCCTGCAAAAGCAATTCTCAAACTCCTCAAATGTTTCATCCGATCTAACCACCTTACACTAAACTGACAACTCTGCCACCAACTTTACAGAGAAAACAGAAGGTGTCAGGTGTAAATTCCTTCTTTTTCTCTCTGCCTTACCTCACACCTGAGCTTATGATTATCTATCTATATATATATTTTTTAACCCTGTCAGGAGTCACAGACAAAGGATTCATTCTTCTATCCCCACAACTAATACGTGCCCAGGATCCCATTTCTATCAATTCCAAGTTACTCTACCAGTGAGTTATCTTCTCCTTTTTCTGTTCCTTCAACCTCTACCTCTCCACTGGCTGATTTCCCTCACAGGATCAACATGCATGTGCAGTACTTGCTTCCACCTGAAAACAGAACAAAAGACTCTTTTATCCACATTCTTCTTTAGCCATGCCCTGACCCTTTTTTCCTTCTGAGTTAAGCTCCTCGAAAGTACAATAATTTAGACTGGATACCTCCTTTAACTTAACTCCTAGTCACTGAAACATGGATTCTGCCCTCATTGCTTCACAGAAACTGCTCTCCCTAAGGTCATTAATGAGTTTTTCAACACTAAATCCAAATGCTACTTTTCAATTACCAAATCTTTATCCTGATCCAAACCTTTTCTTTCTTACTTCATTTTATTCCACAAGAAAACATTGGAAAATATGAAACTTTTTCTTGACTCCAGTATCCAAATCTGCTGGACTCCAAAACTCATGCTCTTAACCATTATGCAGTACCACCTGTAGTTAACCATAAAGTTATCTGATTTCCTTTTCTATTTCAGCCAGTCAGTCACCAAACCCCAGTGAACAAATGATAAATTTCCTAAATGTCTCTGGAAGTGGTTTCCTATGGATGACTCCCAGACACCCAATTTAGAAACTTTATGATTATTTTGAAGTCCAACCTGGATTTACTCCTTAAAAACAAAGCTCAGAACATATCACAGGGAACAATTACCTCTCTTCAGTGACTCCCCTTTCTGGGGACATATTCAACACTACTTTAAAATCCACAGAATTCTCCAAGTGGAAGGGGGTGTGATGAGAAAGACAGGCTGAGTGGCTTATTCACTGTCGGTCTAACTAACACAGGACAAGGAATCAACAGTCTAATATCTGTGGGGAGACATTTTCTTGTTAAGTGTCTATAGATTATTTGTAAAGGTCGGTTTCTTCAGTTTGCACCCTGGCCTTAGTGACTTCAGATTTAAATGGGTTCTCTTTTGCAACTGTGAGAGCATTAAACAAATCAGCAACTATTAGCACCCAAGGAAGCTAACTAATCCTTGCCCACAGACGGTCCGTGGTGCCGACCCTTCTTAGCTCCTACCAGATCCTTCCTTAGCGGTCCAAGGAAGCCAGGTCTTCAGTCCCCACAGACTCACCTCTTAGAGATTTCTCAACTACGAGGAATTAGGCAAGGTTTCCCTTCTGACTGAAAAGCTTGTAGAAACGTGACAACCCACCTTCTCTAACACACATATTACAGCGGTAGCGGGACATATTCTGAGGCAAACGCTAACTCAGGACAATCAAAGAAAGGTCAGCAGCAAGCTAACTTAGCACTGGCTACACCCTCCTCAATTCTGGTTGGCGAGATGCGCTCTTCCCGGAAGTGACGCGCAAGTGCCGGCGGAAGGGGAAGTCCAGGAGCATGGGTGATTTTTCTCCCTACCGAGGTGCATGGGGGTGTACTATGCTAACCAAGGGGAGGCTCACAACCGTGACAGACTGCCATTCCTGATCTTTTCTGGCTATGGGCCCCCGGAGCCGCGAACGTCGGGCAGGCGCGGTACAGAGCACCAACGACAGCAGCGCCCTCAGCAAGCGTTCCCTGGCCGCGCGCGGGTACGTGCAGGACCCCTTTGCCGCGTTGCTGGTTCCGGGCGCGGCGCGCCGCGCACCGCTCATTCACCGAGGCTACTACATCCGCGCACGCGCCGTAAGGCACTGCGTGCGCGCTTTCTTGGAGCAGACTGGCGCAACCCATGCTGCGCGTCGCGCGCAGATCTTGTCTTTAGGCGCCGGCTTCGACTCGCTCTATTTTCGCTTGAAAACTGCGGGCCGCCTGGCCCGGGCTGCAGTCTGGGAGGTGGATTTCCCGGATGTGGCGCGGCGCAAAGCAGAGAGGATTGGAGAGACGCCAGAGCTGTGCGCTTTAACCGGGCCTTTCCAGCGTGGGGAGCCCGCATCAGCGCTGTGCTTTGAGAGCGCAGACTACTGCATCCTGGGCCTGGACCTGCGGCAGCTCCAGCGAGTGGACGAGGCCCTGGGCTCAGCGGGGCTCGACGCAGCCTCACCCACTCTGCTCCTGGCCGAGGCGGTGCTGACCTACCTCGAGACGGAGAGTGCTGCGGCCCTCATCGCCTGGGCAGCGCAGCGTTTTCGTAATGCCCTTTTCGTGGTCTATGAGCAGATGAGGCCTCAAGACGCCTTTGGCCAGTTCATGCTGCAACATTTTCGGCAACTAAACTCCCCCTTGCATGGCCTGGAGCGCTTTCCTGACGTGGAGGCGCAGCGGCGCCGCTTCCTTCAAGCCGGCTGGACTGCCTGTGGTGCCATGGACATGAATGAATTCTATCGCTGCTTTCTCCCCGCAGAAGAGCGCCGGCGGGTAGAAAATATTGAACCCTTTGACGAATTTGAGGAGTGGCATCTGAAGTGCGCCCATTATTTCATTCTGGCAGCTTCTAGGGGAGACACCCTCTCCCATACCCTAGTGTCTCCATGTTCAGAGGCATTTCCTCGCCTGAATCCTGCTTCGCCTTCAGGGGTATTCCCTGCCAGTGTAGCCAGTAGCGAGGGCCAGGTCCCAACCCTGAAGAGATACGGCCACGCCTCTGTCCTCTTGAGCCCGGACGTAATTCTCAGTGCGGGAGGATTTGGAGAGCAGGAGGGGCGGCACTGCCGAGTGAGCCAGTTTCACTTGCTCTCAAGAGATGGTGACTCTGAATGGAAAGGCAGCCAAATAGGCAGTTGTGGGACTGGAGTTCAATGGGATGGACGCCTTTATCACACCATGACAAGATTCTCAGAGAGTCGGGTTCTGGTTCTGGGAGGGAGACTGTCCCCAGTAAGTCCAGCCTTGGGGGTTCTCCAGCTTCATTTTTCTAATAGTGAGGATAATAACACTCAGGACCTGAAAGTGACAATAACAAAGGCCGGCCGAAAGGACGATTCCACTTTGTCTTGTTGGCGGCATTCAACAACAGAAGTGTCCTATCAGAATCAGGAATATTTGTTTGTGTATGGGGGTCGAAGTGTGGTGGAACCTGTACTAAGTGACTGGCATTTCCTACATGTAGAGACAATGGCTTGGGTCAGGATCCCAGTGGAGGGAGAAGTGCCTGAAGCCCGGCATTCTCACAGTGCCTGCACTTGGCAAGGGGGAGCCCTTATTGCTGGAGGTCTTGGGGCTTCTGAAGAGCCATTGAACTCTGTGCTCTTTCTGAGACCAACCTCTTGTGGATTCCTCTGGGAGTCAATAGATATCCAGCCTCCCATTACCCCAAGGTACTCCCACACAGCTCATGTGCTCAATGGAAAGCTGTTACTGGTTGGAGGGGTCTGGATTCATTCCTCCTCATTTCCTGGAGTGACTGTTATCAATTTGACTACAGGATTGAGCTCTGAGTATCAGATTGACACAACCTATGTGCCATGGCCATTAATGTTACACAACCATACGAGTATCCTTCTTCCTGAAGAGCAACAGCTCCTGCTCCTTGGAGGTGGTGGGAACTGCTTTTCCTTTGGTACCTACTTCAACCCGCATACAGTCACATTAGACCTTTCTTCCTTAAGTGCTGGGCAGGAAGGACTGGACTTATATTCAGGACCCACTAAAGTAGATAATAAAGTTTTCCACAAATAGGACGACCCTGTAGCTATAGGACCCTGTAGCTATAGATATTGCCACTCCTCCCTTCCCCATCCTTTTTTCCCCTTAGCACTATTCAGTGCTAAAAGTGAAAAAGGTTGGTAAAATACCTACAAACAATCATTAGAGAAAACAGCTGAAGACAGTGGCCATGCAGTCCGAGAGTAGTATTGGTCTTCCTCTAATTTTCTAATCTAAGTTTATTTATTGAGTTACAGTGGTCTTTAGTAAAGTAAAAAAATGTCCCAATCCCAGGCCTTGTGATTTGAGATGTACCTTAGAAAAAGTTTTATGCCGATCCTTGGTTGAATATAGTTGAAGGAGCATAGTATTGACTTAATTGTTCATGTAGGAAACCTGAAATGAACACAGTCACAGTTTGATTAAAACATTGTCCTGTTTATTGCCAACAGAAAACTTGACTAGTTTTAACAACAGGAAACACTTGTAGGACTTTCTTTAACAACATACTTTTTAAATGTTTTGCTATTGGTTCCATATTTATTTAGATTTATAAGTGCCAATAAAGCAAATGTTTGATGCCTCAATTCATAATAATGTTTTGTTCCAGGTATGCTCTCCACCTTTCACTGTTCTGTGCTCCAAGAGGCTGACCTTTGTGGACTGTATCAAGGAGCTCTCTTTTTGATTGAATTCCACCAGTCAGAGGCACCAGAGGGGAATGGGGGCAAGAAGAAGAGTGAGTTGGTATTTATTCACAATTCCTCCCCTGCTGGTTTGCAAGTTGGCAGTGGCAGCATTCTTCTGTCAAAGGCTACAGCTCCTGTCATGTAATCCTTTCCTGTAAGATCGAGTTCTAATTCTGCATCACCCCAGGTTTCAGTAATTGTTCCTTTACTTCACCTCTTCGGGCCTAGGAGTTGTGATGGCTCTTTGTTAGACCTGAACTGTACTGTCCGATGTAGCTATTAGCAACATGTGACTGTTTAAACAAATTAATAAATTCAGTAGCCTAGTCACATTAACCACATTTTAAGTGCTCAATAACTATGTGTGGCTTTGGCTACTGTATTAGACAATGTAGATGTAGAACATTTAATCGTTACAGAAATTTCTACTGGACACTGCTGACTGGATAACTTGACTTGGTTTCCCTTAATCCTACTCAGCCCCTTATAGTTAGCATCCCATTAAACTCAATTATCCCTTTTAAATGGGAATCTGTTGCCTAGTGAGCCATGTGAGATCAATGAAATAGCTATTCATCCTTAAAATTTGAGCCTTAATTTGTCATCTGAATTACGCAGACCTTGTGAAATTTACACCTCAAAAAATGTAGTGGCTTTGGTGGTACTAAGTGTATCACTTTAGTATTTCTTCTCTTAGTCCTAGAAACCTTAGTAGTTTTCATTCTACAAGTGCCTAAGTGATTATTATGAACTATTATTGATAACAGATTGCATCCTTTATTTCTATTAACTTTGCATATAAATGGATGTGAAAGGTGATTAATATAAAAACCGAGTAGCAAACACAAACCTAAGTGTATGGAGAGGACAATGTTGGCTCTGTTAAATGAAGGCTCCCCGGGGCAGACCAGCTGAATAAGGGTTGTGGTCTAGGCTGGGCATGGTGGCTCACGCCTGTAATTCCAGCACTTTGGGAGGCCAAGGCAGAAGGATCACTTGAAGCCAGGAGTTTAAGACCAGTCTGGGCAACAAAGTCAGATCCCCATCTCTACAAAAAAATAAGTGGGCACGGTGGTGTGTGCTTATAGTCTCGGATACTCTGGAGGCTGAGGCGGTAATGAGCTGTGATTGTGCCACTGCACTCCCGCCTGGATGACAAGAGTGAGACCCTGTCTCTTGAAAAAAAAAGGTTGTTGTCTAACTTGAGCTTTCCTGAGACTTTGTAAGAGCCATTTCTGGGGAAAACATTGGTTATGGCTATGACTGAGTTCTGGGAAACAGGGCTTATTACAGCTGGGAAGGCATCTGGCCAGGCGATCAGTGGGCCAGGTAGTAGAAAACTGGCAGGGAGTATGATCAGCAGGAGAAAATGGCTGTTCTGGATTTCCTGTTTCTAAGTTTACTACAGCACACCCCAGCTTTCAGGAGCAGATAAAAGCAGAACACTGTGATGAGGCCAGGTGCAGTGGCACACACCTTAATCCCAGCACTTTGAGAGGCCAAGGCTGGCAGATCGCTTGAGCTCAGGAGTTGGTGACCAGCCTGGCCAATATGGTGAAACTCTGTCTCTACCAAAAAAAAAAATACATATATATGTGTATATATACACACACACATATGTACATATACACACACACACACACACACACACATATACACAAAGATTAGCCAGGGATGGTGGCGCATGCCTGTAGTCCCAGCTACTCAGGGGTGCTGAGGGGGTAGTATTACTTGAGCCTGGGAGGTTGAGCCGAGATCATGCCACTGCACTCCAGCTTGGGTGGCAGAGTGAGACCCTGTCTCTAGTAATAACAACACTGTAATGAAATGAGTGTTCTCAGCTACGTAGTAGAATATACCAGAATTCAAACCTAGATCTAACTCCAAAGCCCAGGTTACACCTTCCAGTATGATGCTGCTTACATCATGCCATCAGCCATTATTTCATTACTTTTGTGGGGAAAAGAGGGGAGGAGGGAGGTCATCTAGAGAATGTGGACGTGTGCCAGACCTAAATGAGGAGTTCTATAGTGCCTATTCTCTTGAGCACTGCCCAGTAGGGCGCCTTATGAGTAACAGGGCTTATTCTCCCGAGAGAAATTACCCACATTTCCTGTAAGTGATTACCAGATTAAGCATGTCCTCCACCTGTAACTGAACATCATGCTCAGTTAAGGAATTATTCGTCTCTTGACCTCTACTCATTAGAGCACTTAGAAGTATTGTCAGCAATATTTACCCTGTGCCTTTGGAGCAGCACCCAGTATAGACTAGTGCTGAATCGCAGTTTCATTAACAGTAATCTGCACAGTTGGAGATGTGAGCCAGATTGAGAACTAAAGCTGGGTAATAATTTTTGCTTCTCCATTTCACTTTTGAAGTTTTCTAAAATTCTGATATGGAGCTCTGGAGTAGTTATGAGAGTTAATGAACAGGTCCCTTCCTCTTTTAGGGATTACTTCTAGACCAGATGAACTACTTAAGGAAGGAAAATAATTTCTTATTTTGAATCTCCACTCTGGGTTTCAAAAATAGTTTATCATAATAGTGAACATGAAAACAGGTTAAAAACAACTGTTGGAGGATATGTTCTTCAAAGGCCAGTGCTGTTGCTTCTTTTTGTACTTTCTGAGTTTTAAAACGGAATACCCATTTTTTGTCTTTCTAGAGCTTTAAGTCTTCTTATTGATCTTTGGGAGATGGTATGTATCCAGTATGTTCCAGGACCCAGGTATTTTCTTGGTCTTTTTCAGTGATCTCAGACCTTGAAGTCCTAGCTTATTCCATATGTATTTTGTGATCCCAAACTCAACCTCAAGCAGTCCATGCTTACCCTGGGACTTGTCCCACATGACGTCTCCTGGAAAATAGCTCTATAAGACAGCCCCAAATGGAACCAACCGCTTTCTTCCTG
Source organism: Piliocolobus tephrosceles (assembly GCF_002776525.5). NCBI lineage: Eukaryota > Metazoa > Chordata > Mammalia > Primates > Cercopithecidae > Piliocolobus > Piliocolobus tephrosceles. The sequence continues at coordinate 1,257,680 of NW_022291865.1, forward strand.
TGCAAGAGAAGCCTATGCTCTTTGAAGAGTTTTGGTGAATTAAAGAACTAGTTAATAAGGTGGAGTATTTTTTTTGTTTGTTTTGGTTTGGTGTGGTTTGGTTTGGTTTGGTTTTTTTGAGACAGAGTCTTGCTCTGTCACCCAGTCTGGAGTGCAGTGGCTTAATCTCGGCTCACTGCAACCTCCACCTCCTGGGTTCAAGTGATTCTCCTGCCTCAGCTTCCGGAGTAGCTGGAATTACAGGTGCGTACCACCACGCCCGGCTAATTTTTTTGTATTTGTAGTAGAGATGGGGTTTCACCATGTTGGTCAGGCTGGTATCCAACTCCTGACCTCAAGTGATCCGCCCACCTCGGCCTCCCATTGTGCTGAGATTATAGGCATGAGCCACCATGCCCGGCCTAGGTGGGTTTTTAATCATAGGGACCATCCAGTAATGTCTAGTTTGACTTTAAGACTAAGCCTTTTAACTTCAGTAATGAAGAAGGGGGTGTAAAATAGCATTAAACCGGTAAGTTAAGTCATGCAACTTGGCTGATCACATTAGACTTGATGTTTAAAGAGAGGAGACTGTGTAGAGCAGGAATTATGAAATTTATAATCAGCTTTAGAGTAGGCTGAGATTTCCTTGGATGTCAATAATTACGAGTAAACAAGAGTTCTGTCATCCCACAGTTTAGTTACAAGACTGCTTACTTACCTGTCTTGGACATTGATAGAAGGCACTTGATTGGGAAGGGGCAGTTCCTTGACTGAGGGAAGGAATTGTGTCTGGTTCACTGTTCTATCCCCAACATAGTAGATGCTTAACAAATACTTGTGGATAGGGGTCCACTCTTGTACTCAAATAAATTATATTTGAATATTACTATAGTTCTTATCATGCACAAACAGATGTCAATAACTCCTGTAATTATTGTATATGTGTGTGGGGTGGGGGTGGTAAGCATTAAAATTTTAAAGAACCCACAGTTTAAGAGTCTTTGGAAATAAATTCAATTTTTCTGACCCAGGCAAAGGTGGTAAAGTTTCTGGTGTCATTTCTATCTTTATGGAATAAACCTGAACCTTCTCCCTGATTGCAATTTTCAGCTGATCCTCATCCTCTTTTGCTCAATAATGACCGTATTCTTTGGAGATTAAATGAGTTAACTTTGCAGAAGGCTAATCTGAAGGAGTAGGAACATGCAATTCAATGTACTTGTGAGCACATATACACAGGATCTTCCTAGGATGTTGTGATGGTTCACTGATTAGGACTTTGTGTGTAACCCTCAAAGGACATTTAATAGAGGAAGAGGAAAAACCTTGCCCTAAGTTTTATGTGAAAAGTCATTTGCCACCTAATTGTCAGACTAAAGACAGGAAATAAATTGAAATAATAATGGCTTTTAGGATATTATATAGCATTCTGCTTTTCTCTATTCCCCAGCCCTTGTCCACATTTTTAGGCTTTCCATTAGAGCCCCAGCCTCTGATTCATATTTAGATGTATTGCTTCAGAAAAAGTTAGCAAGGCTGATCTTTCTTGTTTATGGATTCATCAGCATTTAAGGAAAATAAATGTTACCATTCCCTTTCCTCCCTCCAAAAAGACATTAGTTAAAAAAGTAGAGTCTGGGCTTCAATTCACTGAATTTACATTTAAACAGTTGAGTCCAGTCAGCAAGAATTTTTTTTTTTTTTTTTTTTTTTTGAGACGGAGTTTCGCTTTGTCACCAGGCTGGAGTGCAGTGGTACAATCTCAGCTCACTGCAGTCTCAGCCTCCCGGGTTCAAGCGATTCTCCTGCCTCAGCCTCCCGAGTAGCTGGGATTACAGGCATGTGCCACCATGCCCAGCTAATTTTTGTATTTTTAGTAGAGATGGGGTTTCACCATGTTGGCCAGGATGGTCTCGATCTCTTGACCTCGTGATTGGCCTGCCTCGGCCTCCCAAAGTGCTGGGATTACAGTCGTGAGCCACCGCGCCTGGCCTAGTCAACAATATTTTTATGTTCGGTGCATAACATATAAATACTCAAAAATATTTATCACATGAATGTATGGATGACTGATTTAAGCTAAAATCAGTAATAAATGAATAGTAAATTGTAATGCTGAAATCAGAGATTACCACCAGAAAATCAAAATATAACTTAATGTCATAATTAAAAATAGTTTGGTATTGATGTCACAATAAATAAATGAATCAAAGGAATAAAGAATTAAAAACAGACTGTGTGATAAGGTGACATTTCAAATCAATGAGGAAAGGCGGACTATTTAGTATATGGTCTGGGGTGACCTGTATTTGTGAAAATGATGTTAGCACCCTATTTCTCACAAATCACAAGCTTAAATTCCAAAGGGATTAAAGACCAGACACAAATTTTTAAATAGCACACACACAACCTAAATTGGATGAACATTAGAAGTATAGAAGATTTGATTTGATTCATATTTGGACGTTTTGCTTGATTACAACCTTGGTAGGAAAGTGTCCTTAAAGAATGCAGAAACACAAAATGAATAGAGGGGAAAAGCGAATAAATTTAACTACATAGGCATTTAAAACTTCCGGACAGCAAGAAAATGCATTAAAATGTTAAAATATTAGTGGTTAACTAATATTTTAGCTTGTAATTCCTCTCTTCCTTAGACAAATAGCTCACAAGGTGTCCCTGCCTTCTCCAGAGTCATCATGCCCTAGGGAGATTTTGGTTTTTCTTTTTCAATCAGTACCTGAATTAAGATGCATGGAACTCATCCCTCAATTTCTCAATATTAGCTTCTGAGATACATTAAGAATGGGAAATCTGAGTAATGGAAGATGGAGCTTTCAATCAGATACTCATTCCTTCATCCATTCAGCATTTAATGGTTCTAAGCAGGTACATCAGCAAACCAAATAATCCATTGTGGAATTTACAACCTAGCAGAAGGAGACAAGAGATTAAACTATCAGGATAATAAATACAGTACATAATAAATACCCTATGTAAGTAAGAAGGACTTGGAAAAAAGTAAAGTAGGATAAGGAGGATCAGGAGTGCATGGGGGTGCAGGTAGTGGTTTACAATACTAACTAGGGCAGATAGGGTCTGTCTCACCAAGAGGTAAAACTTTAGCAAAGACTTGAGGATGCAAAAGAATTAGCTAAGTAGATTACTGGGGAAAAAATGTTTCAGACAGAGGAAATAGAGCAAAACTCCTAATGCTACTCGTTAAAAACTTTGACTTTTCATCTAGTGAAAAAGGGAGTTGTGCAGGGCTCTGGATTATATCGTTTGGCTTCCTTTTTTTTTTTTTTTTTTAAGGTTCACAGCAAAACTGAGAGAAAGGCACAGAGATCTCCCATATAAAGCCTGCCCCCTCCCATGGATAGCTTCCCCCATATCAACACCCTCATCTACCTGATGAACCTATGCCGACACATCATTCCCACCACAGTTTACATTAGGGTTTGCTCTCGGAGTGGTACGTTCAATGGGTTTGGACAAGGGTATAATGGCATGCGTCCGCATGTATTATAGTATCATACAGAATAGTTTTGCTGTCCTAAAAATCCTCTGTGCTCCGCTTATTCATCTCCCCCCACCAGATGCCTGGCATTCACTACTTTTTTTTTTTTTTTTAACTGTCTTCATAATTTTGACTTTTCCAGAATGTGATATGGTTGAAATCATACAGCCTTTTCAGATTGGCTTCTTTCACTTTGACTTACTTTTTTTTTTTTTTTTTTTTTGAGATGGAGTTTTCCTCTTGTTGCCCAGGCCAGCGTGCAATGGCACGATCTCGGCTCACTGCATCCTCCGCCTCCTGGGTTCAAGCGATTCTCCTGCCTCAACCTCCCTAGTAGCCGGGATTACAGGCGCCCACCACCACACCCAGCTAATTTTTTTTTGTATTTTTTAGTAGAGATGGGATTTCTCCATATTGGCCAGGATGGTCTCCATCTCCTGATCTCATGATCCACCCACCATGGCCTCCTAAAGTGCTGGGATTACAGGTGTGAGCCACTGCACTTGGCCTGTATTTTTAGTAGAGATGGTATTCCACCATATTGGCCAGGCTGGTCTTGAACTCTTGACCTTGTGATCCGCCCACCTCGGCCTCCTAAAGTGCCGGGATTACAGGCGTGAGCCACTGTGCCCGGCCCACACTTTGACTTACATTTCTAAAGGGTCCCTCTAGTGAGGAGATTTGGTTGTAGGAGTTCAAGAATCAAAGCAGGGAGACTTGTTGGAAGGTTTGCAGTAATCAAAATGAGAGATGATGTGAATTCAGCTGGAGATTGGGAGAAATGATAAGATTTGGAGGCTCTTCTGAAGGTAGATCCAACAGAATATCCTAATGGACTGGATATGGAGTGTGATAGAGATGAGTGAAGGATGGGATCCAAGACCTGAGACCTCAGTGACTGGAAGGTTGGAGTTGCCATCACCTGAGATGGGGGAGGCTCCCTGTGGCACAGAGTTTTAGGGGGAGTTTAGGAGTTCAGGTTGGATATGTTGACGTTGGGATGTTGGTTAGATATCGAAATGAAGATCTACTGACTCAAATATTTATTTTATAACCTCCTTCCTCATCCTCTACATTCACCCACTTTTTTCTTTTTCTTCTTCTGTGAATATCCAGACCCAACACAGGAATGGGACTAGCAAATAAAAATGGTTAAATTGGAAACACAAATTGTAGCTGAGGAATAGGAGCAAATCCCCTGTGAGATGGCCCAAGCCTGGCTGGTCCTGGCTTCCAAAGCTGCTTTCATTCAGAGCCATTGTCTCTTTTCTCTTTTTCGTGACTTTTCTTTCTTTCTATGTTAATATTTATTACACCGTGTAATTCTTTATTAGCAGTGTTTTCAGAAAGCTAGAATCGGATAATCCTCATCTCATAAGCCTATCCCCTGAAATGCCTCCTCATACCACCTCCCCTCCTTGGCATCCTAGTTGCTGGTACTATACCCACTTCCCAAAGTACGTGATGCTGTTTCATGCCTCCATTCCTTTACTCACAGTGTTCTTCCTGTCTGGACTCCTAATATTGCTTCTCCTATCCCACTTCCAAGCCATCCCAACCTTGTTCACACAATTCTTATTTGATTTTCAAAGCTTATCTTTGGGGCCTGGAAACAGTGGCTTGTGCTTATAATTCTAGCACTTTGGGAGCACAAGGAGGGAGGTTCCCTTGAGCTCAGGAGTTTGAGACCAGCCTGGGCAACATAGGGAGACTCCTGTCTCTACAAAGAATAAAAAAATTAGCCAAGAGCTGTGGTGCCTGCCTGTAGTCCCAGCTACTTGGGAGGATCCCTTGAGCCCTGGAGGTCAAGGCTACAGTGAGCTGTGATGGCACCACTGCACTCCAGGCTGGGCAACAGAGCGAGACCCTGTCTCAAAAATAAAAAGCAAAATTTCCCTTTGGAAAGCATTTCCTGATTCGAACCCTCCCCACTTTCAGGCTGGGATAGGTTGCCCTTCTTTTGTATTGCCATAACACCTTATAAATATCATCCAGACTGCGTCTGTCATATTTTTGTTTCGTCTGTGTTTTAGTCTGTCTTCTCACTTCAGACCAAAGTTCCTTCTTAGCAGGAATAGTATCTTTGGAATTCATCTTTGTATTCCTAGTACCCAGCACTCTATAAACACTTTAACTGAACGAGAGTCTCTCCTTATGGGTGTTTAACTTCTTAAATCCAGGCCTCTCTCATGTCCTTTCACTGTAACAAATCCTGTACCACTGGCTTCCTGGGGAAGGATAGGGAAAGATAAGGTAGCACCAGAGAGCAATAATACAGTGACATCCAAAAAACTCACAAGCTTTTGTCATGCAAACCTGTGCCCTTGGTCATAAACTCAGAGAATCAGCCAGCACCTTTAGAACAGAGCTGTGATTGTACACAACTGCTTTCTGGAACCCCATTCTCAGCCCTGCTGCTTCCTTCATCTCCCACTGAGACGTCTGGGTGGTGGGGGCAAGTAACCACATAGACAACAAGTTTTTATCATTTTAGTAGAAGACTGGTATAGAAATTGCATTTTAACTACTAAGATCCACTCCATTATGACTTCAACCAGCATCCTACTTTCTAGCCTAGACTTTTTCAGTTTTGGTAAGACATCCCTGTGGCCATTTTGGTTTCAGCTGACCACCTAGACTCACACCAGTGTTAATTTAACTCTACGGATTCAGCTAGAACACATAGCAGCTCAGGGTTTCTGCATCCTACTATGTGTTAGCCTACAGTTCAGTTAAAAACACTTATTGCTATTTATTGTGTAAGTCCTATGATCATGTCCTCTTTGAAGATGAGGAAACTGAGGCTGAGAGGAGGGATATAACTTGTTCCTGGACACAGACAAAGCAAGACAGGATTCAGACTCAGGATTGAGAATCCTGTAGTAATTCAAGTGTGAAGACAGCTTGGAGGCTTGGACCAAATCCAGAGAACACACTAAACTAATCTTCCTGGTAAGAAACACCACCACATCTTTTTTTTTTTTTTTTTTTTTCCGCACTGGAGTTTCACTCTTGTCGCCCAGGCTGGAGTGCAGTGGCGCCATCTCAGCACACTGCAACCTCTGCCTCCCGGGTTCAAGTGATTCTTCTGCCTCGGCCTCCTGAGTAGCTGGGATTATAGGCACCCGACACCACGCCTGGCTAATTTTTGTATTTTTAGTAGAGACAGGGTTTCATCATGTTGGCCAGGCTGGTCTCAAACTCCTGACCTCAGGTGGTCCACCAGCCTCAGCCTCCCAAAGTGCTGGGATTACAGGGGTGAGCCACGGCGCCCGGCCACCATCACATCTTATAGACCTGACTGGAAGAGTCAAGACGGCACTTGAAGGAAGTACCTCTGAGAATGTGCTCCTGGTCAGACTGGCCATACCGGCAGCGTTGACTCTGCCCCTTAAATGGCAAAACTCCCTTCTCCACATCGCCAACCCTGCAACCTGAGACCAATTTCTGTTGACTTTGAGAATGAAGCCTTACATAACCCTTTGCTGCCTCTACTTCTTTTACAGGCCCATGATTTCATGCCACACTGAAATCAAATAATCAAAGCATTGGTTTCTGTCACAGCAGTTAAACACAAATCATTAAGGGGAACCATCGTCCTTTTGTCCAGAACAACCAGCCAAGCATGAGACTATGAAAGAAATGTGTGCTTTTTCCTGGGACTGGTGTCGTACAGGCAGCCGCCCCAGGTGCCCAGTCCACAGCTCAACTAGAAAACTAACTGGGATGATTTTCTGTAGAGATGGGATCTCATTTTGTTGCCCAGGCTGGTCTTGAACTCCTGGGGTCAAGTGGTCCTCCTGCCTCTGCCTCCCAAAGTGCTGGGATTATAGATGTGAACCACCATGCCTAGCTAGAGAACACATTTTAGAGCCTGGATGCACCATGGGGTGACTTAAGAGAAGTCTGGGGACAAACTGCTGGAGATTAAATTAATCTGGAAGTCATTCTGTCACCTAGAAACTTTGCTACTGTTCTGCCAACTGACTTACAAACTAGACTCTCTTTTGCATTTCATTTCATATTTATAATCTCTTTTGCTGTAGGTCAAAAGTTAAGAGTAAGCACTAACTTTTAGATCCTGGGATAACCACCCACATGGAAGAAATGACGTCTGTCCTGATATCAGACTCTGCTGGGAGGCTTTTTTTTTTTTTTTTTTTTTTTTTGACAGGGTCTCACCGTGTCGCCCAGGCTGGAGTGCAGTGGTGCGGTCATTGCTCACTGCAGCCTCCAACTCCTGGGCTCAAGGGATCCTCCCGCCCAGCCTCCGAAGTAGCTGGAACTACAGGCACATGCCACCATGCCTGGCATGGGAGGCATCTTCTTTACCCCTTCTCGAGACCACAGGAACATGTCATTTTCAGAGGGACTGAATGAATCTCTGGCTTACGGCTGAGTGGAAATAGCTGCTGTTTTGAACCTTGGAAACTTGCTTAATGGTTACACTCAGCACCTCACCTACCTCAGCCTTGAAATGTTGCTGAAACCACAGGATACTCTGGGACCCCTCGTCTCATTCTTAAACACTGTCCAGATGTTTTCTCTCAGGATGTTGTGTTTGCAAGGAAATGGGGCTTCCCATTCCCCTCCCTCTGATGAACATCCTGACTTTCTGCCTTCACAGGAGCTTTATTTTACTGATTCGTTTGTAGTTATTTGTGGGGTCGTAAATAGTGGGTCAGGGGAAAAGACGGAGGCTCAAGAGAAGGAGACCAAGATGTAAAAATAGTGAAGCTCTTCCCTGACCCCAAGCCAACACCCATCAGGAGCTGAAACCATCTCTCATTCAGGACTTCTGGTGAAAGTGTTGAAACAATGGCTTAGCCATGTAGCCATCCTTAAATCCCAGTCTGGCCCCTTGCCTAGGTGCAGGGTTTCATCAACCACACCCCGCTTTAATGATTTTTCCCCAAAGTCTATTCCAACCAATGAGAGTGCACGCCGGAATAATCATTAACAATACCACAGACTGACGCAGAATGATCTCAACCTGGTGTCCTGTCAGATTCTGAATAAACTTTCCATCACCCATCCTGATTAGTCTTCCTTTGGTTTAAAACTTGTTCGGGGAGTTGCTCGGGCTCATTCCATATGTGAGCTGAACCTTCCTGAAACAACAGGCACAGGTGGAGTCCCAGGGCCTGTGTTAGGAATTTGGAAGCCACGGAACCATGGGATGTGAACCAGGCAAGGACACTTCCTAGCTTTCTGTCTTGTAAGAGATCAGAGAGGGTACTTCCCTGGGGCTGTTAAGGGAGCTTACTTCTGTCACTAAATAAACTTTAGAATGCACAGTGCTGACCAGGTGATAAGCAGCGAGGTCCTGCATCAGCCCTGTCATTAGCATGAGGACCAATTTGAAGTTGCTGCTTTCTAGGCCCACTGCATCTCACAAGATGCATCTCTTTTAGCCCAAAGCCCCACAGCTGCTCATTGTACCTGTGCCTCTGCTGCTTGCTGCTCCAGAGGACGGCTATGTCTTTGAGATGGTCTCCAAAGAAATTCTCGAAGAAAGTATTCCACAGGGTAGGATAGGGTATCCCACAAAAACCACATTTCTTATACTATCATCCTAAACATAGCTTTCTAATTTGATAAAAATCTGTTTAATTCTATCTGCAGAGCCTGGAACAATGCCTGACACATGACAGGTACTCTTTAAATCTTTGTGCAATGAATAAATGAAATGTATGCAGACTATGGGAGTATTTATCAAGGACATCTTCCAGGAGAGAGGGACGTGTCAGCCAGAGCCCTAAAGAAAGAGGAGTAGTTAGCTAGGAGAACAAAGCAGGGGAGAACATCTTAAGGAGAGGCACATGAGAAGGATTTAGACGGGGAGAAAACAGGGGTGCCCAAGGAACCAGAAGAACTCAGAGGAAACCCCACAAAGCTGGTGGCATCTGGTCCTTCCCTTCTCCTCTGCTTCTCTCTCCACTCTCCTCCCACAACAACCTCATTCCACTCACACTGCTGCCGTTTTCCTCCTTCAGATCAACCCCCACTTCCTGCCTCAGGGCCTTTGAACTTACTCTTTCCTTTCCCCCATTTTCAAAAGACTATTTTTTTCTTGTCACTTAGCCTCAGATCAATATCACCACCCTAGGGAGACCTTTCTCGACCACCCAATCTAAAGTAGCATCTTGCCACCCCAAGTATTCTCTCTCTCATGCGCTTGCTGGCTTCTTTCTTTTTTAGAGCAGTTATCTCCATCTGAGCATATCTTGTCTCTTTATCCATTTTCTTGTCCATTGATTGTCTCCCATGACTAAAATGTGAGTTCCACGAGGGCAGAGATCCCACTAGTTTTGTTTACCACTGTATCCTCAGCACCTGGCACAGAGGCTTAGCAGGTAAACATTGAATGAATGAATGGCTGTGGCAGGGAGAGAATAAGGAAAAGGAAAGCAGAGGCCAGATCATGCAGAGCTTTGGGGGTCACACTGTACCTTTTGGATCTTATTTTAAGGAGAAGAAGAAGACATGGAAGAGTTTAAGCAGGTGACTTTTCTGACAATCTTTGCTTTTTTAAAAGACCATTCTGGCTGTTGTGTGGTATATGAATCATATAGGACCAAAATGCAGCACTGTGAGGCATAGACCAGGTGAGGCGATGGCGGCCTGGCCAGCTGGAGGGTGGGACGGAGATGGACAAAAGGAGAGGGAATCAGATTATGTGCAGCCTGAAGAACTAACAAAGTTTGGTTATAGCATAATTGGTAGGTTTAACACATCTAAAGAAAGAATGAAATCATATTTGGCCAGACACAATTCATGGTAGCAGAATTAGGCATTAACCTCTACCCCAGGTTTTGGGTATAGAAGCTGGGCAGAACTCTTCCATTACTCTTCCTCCATCATATTCAAGGGGCAGAAGTATCCTAGAAAAAAAGGGATTGGGGGATCAGTCATGACTACTCTTCTTTGATATACTTTGATATTTAGTTATTAAAAGACCAGACTGAGGTCAGACAGGCAGGTAAGGGCAAGATGGGCATGGCTCACCACTAGGAAGGGGTCTTCTGAATGGGAACCTAAGGCTCAGCAGCAGGGGCTCAGGAGCTGATCCTAGGTGGAGGGTGTGGCTGATCTCATTATCCCCTCCTGCAACACCCTCCTGGCTATATAGCTGAAGGCCTTTGTAATCCTCCCAGGATTGTAGTCAAGGACATCTAACCTGGTAGAGCCAGTCAACCTATCCTTGAAGACTGCTCCTGAGTTTTCATTCTCCAAGCAAGCACCAGCTGGTGTGAAAGCAGAACTGATTTGTGGAGGAAAATAAGCTACCATGGGGATTTTCTAGGACTTCTGGGGAGGGGACCCTGGGAAATACTCAACTTTCAGCTAATTTCATAGGGGAAGAATTGGTGGTGGTGTAATTCAGGTAGCCTAGAAAGTCAGCTTTATTTTGTAGATGGCCCCTCCTGTTCAGGTGGGATAATCTGAGTGACACACGGAAGACAGGAAATCTAGTGGGGAAGACAAATGATACAAATGACTATTTAGAGTCTGATGAGTTTTGTGAAGAAGAATTGCAGTGCTCCAAGAGAGGAAATATGGAGACTTTGGCTAGCTAGGGAAAGTGTCTGTGAGGAAGTGGCATTTCAGTTGAGTTTGAAGACAGGGCAGAAAGAATGACCAGGAAGGGGGATGGCATGGGGAAAGATGTTAATTTGGGAATTTGGTAACTGGGAAAACAAAAGATCAGCAAGCTAACGAGAGGGAGAGTTGCAGGCAATGTGGCTGGGGGAAATGGTTAGGGTGAAATAAGGTGGCACAACCTGTGGACTCTGCTAACATTTTGGACTCTGGAGCAATGCAAGCTATTGGTAAGTTTTAGGCAGGGGTGTGACCCAATCAGTTTAGGTCAAATATGATGTTTTCACTGCCTTAACAATAATCAAGCCAAGAGCACTGAAAAGAATGAATGAGAATGAGGCTGGACTCTGGACTATGACAGTCTCCCTGGCTATGAATGCCTCCTTGGGTAGCTTAGCAGCAAGTCTTTACATAAGTTCTTTTTTTTTTTTTTTTTTTTTGAGACGGAGTCTCGCTGTGTCGTCTGAGCGCAGTGGTGCGATCTCAGCTCACTGCAAGCTCCGCCTCCTGGGTTCATGCCATTCTCCTGCCTCAGCCTCCCAAGTAGCTGGGACTATAGGCGCCCACCACCACGCCTGCGTAATTTTTGTATTTTCAGTAGAGATGGAGTTTCACCTTATTAGCCAGGATGGTCTCGATCTCCTGACCTCGTGATCTGCCTGCATCGGCCTCCCAAAGTGCTGGGATTACAGGCGTAAGCTACTGCGCCCGGCCGCAGGTGGCTTTTTACCACTTTCAGGCTTCTACATGCTCTCACAAACATCTATTTGATTCTCAAAAGCAAGCCTGTGAAGTAAGCTTTGCTATTAGCCCCATTTTACATGAGAGGAAATTGAGACTCAGTGAGAATAACTTGCTTAAGGTCAAATCAAAGTACTAAAACTCAGAGGGTCAGATAAATCTTCAGCAAGGCTCTCTAACTCAGAAACCTGTGCTCTGTCCATTTGGCACACAACCTTCAAATAGAGGTTCTAAACAACTAAGGCAGTTTTGTAATATTTACAAGGATGAATAAAACATAAAATCAACTGGGAATGGAAGGGTGGAGTGAATGTATTGAATTTAAAGTGACTGCTGGATCTTCAAGTGGAGAAGCCAGTAGACACACACGAGGGTGTGGAACCAGGAAAGGATTATAGTTAAAGGTCCTCAGAGCACACTGTCCTGTTGCTGAACAAATCTGGGGGATTCATGAACCCAGCAGAGCTTGGTCTGTTATCAACACAGAGATGATTCTCTAGTACAAGACCCTTTTTGTTCTGGAAACTAAATTTAAAACTTGTCTATATCAGGCATTTTTCTTATAGGGAAAATTTAGAGCAAATGGCATATATGCGATCAACTAAAAAACATGATTTATAATGTCATGAGGGGTACTGATTAAAAATTAATCAATTGATCATAACTTAATTTAAAAATTAGTGGCCCAACAGAGCTGATTAGCTAGAATACCAGATAGGAATGACAGTAATGTGTAAGATGCCAAAGGAGGGTGGTGGTGTGAAAATGCTAGGGGTAATAAAAATCAATTTGATCAGTGATGTTTAGGTTTTCAAGCAGACTACCCATAGCCATAAAACTCTAATATCTGAAAGTGGTGTAGGAAAAACAGCATTGATATTGCATGTCTGAATCTCTCAAGCCTCTGACGCTTTTTCTCCCTATTGAAAACAATTGCTTTATAAAGTGAGTTGCTGCAGGCAGTCCTGTTCCAGTTTCAGATGAAGTCCTAGCCGTCTCCATTTTCCCCACTTGGCTCCTGTGTGCCTTTGACCTGGAATACCTTTCTCACTCTGTCTCTCTTCTCTAAAATCCTCTTCATCCTCCAGTGGCACATCACAGATCACAATGTCCTTCCGGAGCTCTCCCTAGAACTCCTCTGTCATTTTGAGCAAGCCACTCAGGGCAGTTTGCTTTGTAGAGTGCGTGTGTACATGTGTGTGTGAGAGAGTGTGTGTGTGTGTGTGAGAGAGTGTGTGTGACAGACAGCAAGAGAGAATGTGTGTGTGTGAGTGTGTGTGCGTGTATGTGTATGAGAGTGTGTGTGTGTGTATGTGTATGAGTGTGTGTGTGACAGCAAGAAAGAGTGTGTGTGTGTGAGAGAGACAGAGCGAGTGCGTGTGTGTGTCTGTGTGTGTGTGTGTTATGAGACGGAGCTCTATCACCAGGTTGGAATACACTGGCACAATCTCGGCTCACTGCAACCTGCAGCTCCCGGGTTCAAGTGATTCTTGTGCCTCAGTCTCCCAAGTAGCCGGGACTACAAGCGTCCACCATCACACCTGGCTAATTTTTGTATTTTTAGTAGAGATGGAGTTTCGTCAAGTTGACCAGGCTGGTCTCAAACTCCTGGCCTCAAGTGATGGGCCCACCTCAGCCTCCCAAAGTGCTGGGATTGCAGGCATGAGCCACCGCACCTAGCTGTCTCTGTGTGTTTCTTATCTCCACCAATAGAGTCTAAGCTCCTTGGGGTTAAAAATCAGCTCATACTTTGTGTGCCTTAAAACTTCTAATATGGTGCCTTCGACATTACAGTCATTCAAGACTTGTAAACTGAATGAAGAAAGGAAGGAATGAAAGTAGAAGTGGAAATTCAGATACTCAGCCCCATGGTGAAGCCCTTAGGCTTGACCAAATGGAATTTCTCCAGTTAACCTGGATAATAATATTGCAGTTACTTTTATTTTTGACATGGAGAAATCTCTTCCCATCTAAGCCCTCAAATAAACACTGAAGGGTTGAAATAAATAAATAAATAATATATGAGATGTGAAAGCTTATTTTCGTAAGGCAAAATTCATTACATCAGTAAAGCTCTATTTTTAAGTAGAATGGCAAATTGTTTTATATGGAAATTCTCACTTAAAAAAAATCCTGTCTTCGAGTTATAGTATGACCATAGCTAGGGAAAAAACCCACCTGTGCACAGACAGAAAACAGGAATGAAATGTATCAAAATGTATACCCTTCTCTACCATTAAAAAAAATTCTGTGTTCAGGGGCCGGGCGTGGTGCCTCACGCCTGTAACCCCAGCATTTTGGGAGGTTGAGGTGGACGGATCACTTAAGGTCAGGCGTTCAAAACCAGCCTGGTCAACATGGTGAAACCCCATCTCTACTAAAAATACAAAAATTAGCTGGGTGTGATGGTGGACGCTTGTAGTCCCGGCTACTCGAGAGGCTGAGGCAGGAGAATCAGTTGAACCTGGGAGGCGGAGGTACAGTGAGCAGAGATCGCACCACTACATTCCAGCCTGGGTGACAGAGCAAGACTCTGTCTCAAAAACAAAAACAATTCTATGTTCAAAATATCTTTAATTTATGAATTAGAACTCTTACTATGAAAAAAAGTTGTTTTAAAAACATCTGCCTTCCTCAAAAGACCATATATTTCTACTATAAAAGATTCTTGGCACCAGTAATCAGGTATTTTTCTGAGCCAAGGCACAGCAATTTTAACAAAATAAAGTCCACAGGGTGCCCAGTGAACACCGGGTAATGAGTGAGTTTAATGTGTTCACCTGACCATCATTTCGTGAAAACACTTGATATATTAAAAGAGGCAGAGGATGTGACCAAAAGCTTTGGTTACAATAGATGTAGGAATTTGTGATGAATGAATCACACAGATTAATTAACTCAGGGAATTAGGAAGCTCTTACATACGTTTGACAATAATTAGTAAATGTGTAAGTAGCTTTAATTGTTTTCTGTCTGCAGCACTTATTCTTTGACCAAACTAAGTTCCTCCTCCAGGAGTGCTGAATGGACACTTCTGTCTTTAAACTTTGCATCTGGGAAACACATAGACACATGTCTGGATATCCTGCCACGATCTTCCTATTCCTTTTCTTTCTTTCTCTTTAAAAATAAAAATTTTTTTTTCCTCCCTAATTAAAAACATCTTATACTCCCACTGTGGAATTTTTTAAAAATTCAGTAAAATATATTTTAAAAAAAACACATCCACAATCTCACTGCTCTTAGTCAGTTTGTTACATTTTCTTCCATCTTTTAAAAATGGATCTATCTGCATAAATAATATTTTTACACTGTTAAAACTACACTGTTTTTTAAGAAATCATTTTATTTTTAATTGACATGTAATATTGTACATATTTATGAGGTACAGTGTGACATTCTGATGTATTTTGATACATGTATATAATGTATAATGATCAAATCAGGGTAATCAGCATATCCATCATCTCAAATATTGATCTTTTCTTTGTGTTGGGAACACTCAAAAACCTCTCTTCTAGCTATTGGAAAATATGCAATAAATTCTTATTAAATACAGTCACCTTGCAGTGTTAAAGAGCACTGGAACCTAGTTTTCCTATCTAGCTGCAATTTTGTATCCCTTAACCAACCTCTCTTTATTCCTGCTCCCACCCACACTTCCCAGCCTCTAAGCACCACAATTCTGCTCTCTGCTTCTCTGATCTCAATTTCTTCAGGTCCCACATATGAGTGAGAACAACTGCACTGTTTTCCTATCCTACTTTTTCCCTCCAGTTAATATCACATTATGGGCATTTTTCCTTGTCACTGGAAACTTTGTCAACTTCATTTTTAATCAGCAGCATTAATAATTCACCATTTCAGTGTGCTTCGTTTTTCTTCAAATGCAAAGCTCTCTGGGTCCTGATAGGCTGTGCAAACCTTTCTTCATGACTCTTTTTCTATGACCTTCCTCATAGCTCTTTCTTACCCAACACCCATATGGTCAGGGGAAGCCAGACCGAGCTGGCTTAGATCTAATTGGATCCCAGGGCTTCAGGTGACAGAAGCACAAGGGAACAGCTTCGAACCAAGCTTTGCCATCCACATCACCTGGGAGTCTTCTCAGCTCAAAAAGGAGGCCACAGAAACAAATCCCTCAGCACATTTTTACAAGGCTTAAGTCAGAAGCTCCTTTCCTTATACCAAGATGTACCTGGAACAACGGGAAATTTAAGAGGAGTGGGAGGAGGAGGAAGTGGCAGCCCCACCCGACTCAGGGATGGAAGGGAAGGTTCTAGTAGGGTGACTGTAAATGCTCAAGAGGCAATTAGATCTCGAATTGTACTGGTGACTAGTTGAAGGACCTTGACGGACAGGAGAAGGAGGGAGATGGATCAGGGTGAGTACTGGGAATCGAATTACCTTTTCGGAAGCACTAAGCCAAGAGAGGGGAAAAGTTTGGAGAGGGTAGAGGATGTAAGGAAGCAGCAGGAGAGCCTGAATTGATGATTGGTGGCTCATTGTGCAGTCTGGCTCTTTCTCAGTTCTCCATCTGCATTTGGACCTTGGGGCACAAATCCTACTGCCATTCATTTTCTTTTCTGAAGCTATGAACAGCCTTTTATTTAAAACCTTAGGGGTTGAAATGGCCTTGGGAAGTCTGAGGAACCTCAAAAAGAGCTTGGCCCCTGCCACCAGGTGTCCTTGGGTGCTTGTGAGGCTATTTCTATGGCCAACTCTGAAGCTGTAGGAGGACCCCTCTCAGACCCTAGACCTCTCCCTTGTCCAGCTTCTCCCTGACTCTCAGGGCCTCACTGAGAGCTGCTGCCCCCACCCCTGAGCTCAGGCCCCTTTTTTGATCCCTTCAGAACCCTGCCCACTCCTCTGCTGGGAGTGAGAAGAACAGGCCCCCACAGGCTGGGCCAGCCCACCCGACACGCGGGGCCTGCCAGGGAGGGCACTAAACATGGTGCATGTATTTCTTTTCTTTTTTTTTTTTTTGAGATGAAGTCTCCCTTTGTTGCCCAGGCTGGTGTGCAATGGTGTGATCTCAGTTCACTTCATCCTCCGCCTCCTGGGTTCAAGGGATTCTCCTGCCTCAGCCTCCTGAGTAGCTGGGATTATAGGTGCCCGCCACCACACACGGCTAATTTTTGTATTTTTAGTAGAGACAGGGTTTCGCCATGTTGGCCAGGCTGGTCTTGAACTCTTGACTTCAGGTGACCCACCCACCTCGGCATCCCAAAGTGCTGGGATTACAGGCGTGAGCCACCACGCCCGGCCATGTATGTCTTAAAATAATGTTCTAAAGCGTGTATCATGTTCTAATGGCCAGGCACTATGTCTCACACTGGGCACAGTGGCTTACCCAGCACTTTGGGAGGCCAAGGCAAGTGGATCGCTTGAGCTCAGGAGTTCGAGACCAGCCTGTCCAACATGGTGAGAACCTGTCTCTACTAAAAATGCAAAACTTAGCCGGGTGTGGGGGCACACATCTGTAGTTCCAGCTACTGGGAGGGCTGAGGCGGGAGGATTGCATGAGCCTGGGAGGTCAAAGCTGCAGTGATCTGAGATCGCACCACTGCACTCCAACCTGGGAGAAAAAAGTGAGATTCTGTCTCAAACAAACAAAAAAATAAAAATAGAGAGATAAATGGTTTTTAAATGCAAGCCAGAGTTTGATAGAGAAGGCTCAAGAAGCTTGTCATGTGCTAGATTCCAGGGTACTTTAGCGCTAGAGTTTAGCATATCTTTTCTCCTTGGCTATCCTCAACTAGAATAAGTCTAAAACAGTTATATTATCTTTTAAAACTGTATACTTTAATTAAACAACTAATACACAAAATATATACTTATTATAAAAAGCTGAAAGTTCACACAGTATTTTAAAAAGCCCTTATGAATTTACACTCCCACCATCAGTATATGAGACAGCCCGTTTCCATAGACCTTCAGCAAAGTAGGTTATCATTATTTGTTTAAATATTTTTGAATGGATCAAAGATGAATCTCATGATTGTTTTAGCTTGCATTTCTTGCTATTATTATAGCAAGACTGTCTTCTTAATATTTATGGCCATTTTTATATATTATGAATAGCAATGCTTTGTTGCCTAAGCGGCAAAAGACCTAAGACTTTAACTTGTGCAGCCAGCTTGAGAACACTTTCTCCTGCCAGCAGCTATTTGAATTGCTGGGTACTGGGTGTAAATAATCGAACAATATAGTTAATCATGTAGATACCATTAAATGAAAATAATGTTTCAAGGAAATACCGTAGTAGTAAGTGATTAACTGAATAATAAGGGGTTCAGAGTCTGGGAAATTGCAGAACAGGGCAACAGATCGAGTGGGTCCTGGAGCTGGTTCTGTCCCGACCTGTTGAGCTGCCTGAGGGCTTGTGCCCTCCTTGAGTCTTAGACTGAGGAGGCTGAGAGGGAGCTGTGCTTTTTGTTGTGTTCTTTGGATCCTTAGGGCTCTGCAGAGAAGCCTGGGGCTGGGCAGAACACCTGCCCGGTTCTCCCACTAGAGAAGTTCCTCTTAAGTCTTTTATTATGTTTTCATTTGAAGAAAGCACAATATTCACTTACTTGGAAAAAAAAAGTTTGAAAACCTTCAGACCAGTACCACAAGCCAGAAGTTAAGAACTAGGTTCTGGAGTCAAACTGTCTAGTTTTAATGCCAATTTTGCCACTTAATTAAGTAGGTGACACTGGGCAAGTTAATTAACTTTGCCCATCATCTTCCTACCTATCTGTAACACGGGGCTGATAATATCAAATTGGGTAGTTACAGGGATAGCAGGGGATGATGCACATAAAGACTGGAGTTCCATAACACTTAGTATTAACTAGGTGTTCAACTAGTGTTGCAAGTGCAAACATCCTGTATGTTCGGAGATGCTTGGGAAGAATTTTGTGGAGGAGCGGCTGCTGGATTTTGTTTGAAGAATGGGTACAATGGAGACACAAAGAGATTAGGGAAGGGGCAGGGGCTGTCAGAGGTAGATGTGAGTATGGTCTATTTGGAGGCCATAGTACAAGTGAAGCAGTTTATTTATGGGTTAGTGGGAGATAAGATTGGAGAGATATGTTGGGACCACATTGTGAAGGGCTTGGAATGCTTGGCTAAGGAGTTTGGACTTGAACTTTTAAGTAAGACATTTTTATTCTTGCACACTAAAAGAGGCACAGAACACGGCAGTAATCTCCTATAGGAGTCTCTTCATATACTCTCACACAGATTATACTCTTTCACATTTTGTAAGAAGGGAGGAAATAAAAAGAATAAAGTATATGTAAAAGTCCTAAAAATGGACAATAATAATGAGAAATGGAAAGAGAAAAGAAGCTAGAATAAATGCAGAAACAAAGACAGAAGAACGGAAGGAGCTGAGTCCGCCTGGCGCTTTGTGGCAGGTGCCAACTCCGTGCCAGCTGCACAGGATAGAATTTGCCCTTTGTTGTCTCCACTTAGAGCATTCCAGCCTCACCACTAACCTGACTACCTGGGACTTTGTTGGCAGTTGATTCCTTTAACTGACCCCATTCTTCATCCACCCTAGCTGGGGCCTTAGGAAGCCCTGCAATTCAAAATATTTCAATAAGTATTTATTAGCCTGCCATATGCCCAGGGATGCCAACCCTTTGCACACATAGGGTGGTCCTTCTTTTCCTCTTACCGACACCTGTGTTTAGGTCCTCATGAGCCTTTGGCTTACATCATTGTGACAGGGCTCTCGCTGCCCTTCCCCCCCTTGTCTTCTTCCCCTCTGGTCTGGGCTAAATGCCACAGTTGAATTAATCCTAAAGTACAGCTTTGATCCTGCCACTCCTGCTTGAAAGCCCGACTTTAATCAAAGTAGCACTTTCACCTCAACACAAAAGGAATACCTGTTCAAAGTAAAAGCCTGGGAAATGCCAAAAAACCTAAAGGAAAGAAAATTTCCATAATTTCACCACTAAACATAATCTGTACATACTAATTTTTAGTCTTTTAAAGAAATCTTCCTTTCTAATGTCTTGTGAATTACCTCTCTCTAATCTTTGCTCCTTTTTTTGGCTGCTGTTGGTGCCCTCTTTGTTGGAATCCAGTTGGAATCATCAAATGAGAGGAATCAAGTGTATGTAGCCAACTCCTACTGTAAGATATGTGGGTTGCACTGAACATTTTTATGCTTAATTTTTCTACACAAATTATTATTTTTGAGGAAAAAAATCCTAGACGAGAAGTTCATGGGTCAAAGGTATTTATGTTTTAAGGCTTTCTTTTATATGTATTTATTTATTTAAGATGGAATCTTGCTCTGTCGCCAGGCTGGAGTGCAGTGGCCCCATCTTGGCTCACTGCAACCTCCATCTCCCGGGTTCAAGCAATTGTTCTGCCTCAGCCTCCCAAGTAGCTGGAACTACAGGCACTCGCCACCATGCCCAACTAATTTTTGTATTTTTAGTAGAGATGAGGTTTCACCATGTTGGCCAGGATAGTCTCGATCTCTTGACCTTGTGATCCACCTGCCTTGGCCTCCCAAAGTGCTGAGATTACAGGCACGAGCCACCATGCCCAGCCGCTTTCTTTTATTTTGCAATAAATCAGAAAGGTGTAACATTTTATCTACCCATCAGGGATAGATCTACCCATGCCTACTGAATCAAGCAGCAGCATCTTGGCCTGGCTTGAGTCTCTCCTCATCCTGGCCCTGCTGCCCTCACAGTCTCTGCCCTCTCTCATCCCCTCCATCCCCAGTGCTCTTCTGCAGGACGACTATCCTTGAACCTCACACACATATGTGTCTATATCCATTCAGCAAATGTCACCGAGCACCCACCAAGATGGCAGGAGATTGTGCGGGTTAAGAGGGCAGCCTCTGGAGCCAGCCTCCCTGGGTTTGAATCCTGTCTCCACCCAGCACCTTCCTGTATGTGAGGAACAATATTAACAGCTCCATTTCAGGGGGGTGGTGAGAACATAAATTATTTCAGACATGTAAAATGCTTTAAACAGTACCGGGTGTTGGTAAGTATTCCATGAGCATTAGCCATGCGTATCTGCAGTTAGGCACCAGGCTCCTTTCTAGGCAGGGGGATCTGCATTTGAAGATGGCTGAGGTCTCTTGCTTTTGTGGAACCAATTCTAGATATTAAGTGCCATGAAGAAAATAGAGAGGGTGTTGTGATAGAAAGTGATCACATGGTGGGAAGTAAAGCATCATGCTTGGTGGCCAAAGAAAGCCCCTGTGTAGTAGTTACTGCTGAGCCAAGACCCGAGTGAAGAGATGTAGGCATGAGTGAGGGCATGGCCGTCTTGGATTTTGGTGTCAGAGGTAGGAGCTTTGCATCACGGAGCTCACCGCATGCAGATGGCTGTTTTAATGTCTTCCTTCCTTCCTTCCTTCCTTCCTTCCTTCCTTCCTTCCTTCCTT
>NW_022291865.1:1278940-1317696 GCF_002776525.5 Piliocolobus tephrosceles
CTTCCTTCCTTCCTTCCTTCCTTCCTTCCTTCCTTCCTTCCTTCCTTCCTTCCTCTCTCTCTCTTTCTTTCCTTCTTTCTTTCTTTCTTCTTTCTCTCTCTTTTCTTTCCTTTTCTTTTCTTCTCTTTTCTTTTCTTTTCTGAGACAGAGTCTTGCTCTGTTGCCCAGGCTGGAGTGCAATGGCATGATTTCGGTTCACTGCAACCTCCGCCTCCCAGGTTCAAGCAATTCTCCTGCCTCAGCCTCCTGAGTAGCTGGGATTACAGGCATGCACCATCACGCCTGGCTAATTTTTGTATTTTTAGTAGAGACGGAGTTTCACCATGTTGGTCAGGCTGGCCTCGAACTCCTGACCTCGTGATCCACCCTCCTCAGCCCCCCAAAGTGCTGGGATTACAGCTGTGAGCCACTGCGCCTGGCCTGTCTCCTTTTCCTTAAAAGGCTGATAATACATTAGGATAAATTTGATCCTTTTATACCCTTGTCTTTGTATTAGTCAAATAAGTACCAGGAGTCTTGTGGCTGGGGCTTAACTTTCCTCTTACTCATGTCATTAACTCCAGTGGGATTGTGGCCAAGTCAAGAAGGCCTTGTGGGTGCTGACTAACTGATTCTGCTTGATTTCCTGCTTTGTTCAGCTTCTTCCTGATCCTCTTGGCTTTCTTTTCCTGCTTTTGAAAACCTTCCTTTTGTTTTCTTAAGTCATTGTCTCTTTGACATGAGAAGCACTTCAGTGGAGTGGAACAAAAAAGAAAACCTGAGTGTCCAGTGGAGAATGAGTTTTCTCCATGCCACTGCAACCTTGGGCCTCTGGAGAGGAAGGTATCTTCCTTCCCCCTCCTCTCCTTTCTTTCCCAAACTAAGATAAACCTGGCTCAGGGGAAAATTGAGTTGGCTGTCCCTAGGAACTATGCTTTCAGCTACAAACAGCAGCCAGGAAAAGGCTACCCTGAGTCCTGTTTCCTCCTGTGTGTTCCTGTCTCTTTTGGAGCTATGATCATTCAGGGTGGGAGTTGTGTATGGGAAGGAGAGGCTTTCTGTGAAGGCTCAGTGGTCCTGCTATGAAAACTTTAGGCCCCTTAGGAGCAAATAAGAGGCAACCAGTTTCCAACCAGATTGAGGCCAGCTGCTTTCTGACTGTGTGTGTTTGTGTGTGTGTGTGTGTGTGTGTGTGTGTGTGTGTGTGTGTGTGTGACAGAGTCTCGCTCTGTCGCCCAGGCTGGGGTGCAGTGGCATGATCTCGGCTCACTGCAACCACTGCCTCCCAGGTTCACGCCATTCTCCTGCCTCAGCTTCCCGAGTAGCTGGGATTACAGGCGCCCGCCACCACGCCCGGCTAATTTTTTATACTTTTAGTAGAGACAGGGTTTCACCGTGTTAGCCAGGATGGTCTCGATCTCCTGACCTCGTGATCTGCCTGCCTCTGCCTCCCAAAGTGCTGGGATTACAGGCGTGAGCCACCGCGCTCGGCTGCTTTCTGACTTCTAACTATGATCCACAATTTATATCATGACCCAGCTACACATAAAATTGTCCTTGTTCTTCCTATGTGTGACGCATTGTATGTTTTGTATTCCATTTCATTTTTCTTATTACTGGCTCCTCTCTCTAAATTGATTTCACAAACTGCTAAATGAATTGGACCTGAAGTTTAAAAACTGCTGTTGAATGATCAAAAGGGATCTGTCTTAGATCTTTCTCTGAATTTTCTGGTTCCAATAACATATCTATTTAAGTGCCCCAAAACATCAAGAGGCTTAACAACTTTGTACCAATTCATCCAGTAATTCACCTTTGTTGAATCTACCTTACAAAAGATTGTTGTTAAGAGACGGATCAAGGGATCCTTGTGCATGTTCTGTTTTTAGCCAGACATTTGACACATTTATGGAAAAGATGAAAACTGGATTTGATTTTACATTGTGAAGGAAATTTAAAAACATTGACTTCAGCCTTATTCAAAGATTAGATTCAGTTAAAGCAGTTGAACAACTATGCCCAAAAATTATTATTATTATTTTTTTGAGACAGAGTCTTGCTGCACCCAGGCTGGAGTGCAATGGCGCGATCTTGGCTCACTGCAACCTCTACCTCCTGGGCTCAAGCAATTCTCCCGCCTCAGCCTCCCAAGTAGCTGGGATTACAGGTGCTCGCCACGAGGCCTGGCTAATTTTTGTATTTTAGTAGACGCAGGGTTTCACCATGTTGGCCAGGCTGGTCTCGAACTCCTGACCTCAAGTGATTCACCCACCTCGGCCTCCCAAAGTACTGGGATTACAGTGAGCCACAGTGCCCGGCCCCAAAGAGTATTTCTTAATGGCTCAGTGTTAACATGGAGGAAAGAGCTGACAATACACCACTGGCCTCAAACTTAAGCTCTAATACTTAGAAACATCTTATTACTGATTACTTAGATGAAGACTGGAAGATAGTTTAGCCAGTCTAGAGATGGAAAAGTAAAATATTTGGGTCAAAAAATCAGAATCTATCAACCTGGGCAACATAGGGAGATGCTGTCTCTACAAAATATATATAAAAAAAATATTGTGACGCATGGTAGTGCACAGTTGTGGTCCAACCTACTTGGGAAGCTGAGATGGGAGGATCACTTGAGCCCAGAATGAAGGCTGAGGCTGCAGTTAGCCAGGAGCATGCCATTGCACTCCAGCCTGGGATGCAG
The DNA here is from genome assembly GCF_002776525.5 of Piliocolobus tephrosceles. NCBI lineage: Eukaryota > Metazoa > Chordata > Mammalia > Primates > Cercopithecidae > Piliocolobus > Piliocolobus tephrosceles. The sequence goes on from NW_022291865.1 coordinate 1,281,621, forward strand.
AGTGAGACCCTGTCTCAAAAAAAAAAAAGGGATCAAGATGGGTAAGAAAGATGCAAAAACATTAAGAACCTCTGTCAAAGTTCAAAATGCACGAAAACTGGCTGGGAGCAAACATGAGTTTTTCCTTTAGGATGCTGCTTAGCAGCCTCTCTTCCCAGTAAAAAATGTCTTCAGACATTGCCAAATGTCCTCCAGGGCACGGGATTTCCCCTGTTGAGAACCACTGAGGTAAACTGATGTACTACTAGAGGAAAGACCTAATGAACTTTTGTCGACAGTAAATGCAATCTAAACATTGCCAGCAAAGGTCACAAAAGAAATGCAATCCAAGAACGCATGATTCCTACCAGTAAGAGTAACTAATAACGACTGCTCACTCTGTACCTGGCACAATGCCAAGGCCCTTCCATGGGCATCCTCACTTAACGCCCACATGACCTATAAGGTAGGAATATAATTGTCTCCATTTTTCAGATGAGGACACCGATGTCTAGGGACATTAAGTGACTTGCTCGAGGTCTCACAGCCCAGGTGATAGACCTGAAGCTGTGTCAGTCCAGAGCCTGCCCACTGCCCACTATGCAACAAGAGTTTCACAACCATATACCAGGCGCACACACACAGGAAGCAGCCAGTGCCCTCTGCGTAGACCTAGAAATGACTGAGAAGTCAGACGTAAGTTACAAGTGACCCAGAGAGTCTCCAGAATCCCAGACTTGCCCTACAACTGAAGTCCCAGCCTCCAGTCAGCTCACTGACTTAATTCATACAAAATCCTAGTATGTTTATTCTTAGTAGGACAATAGAGTGACTTTTAGAAAGATTGTCAACAAATAGTTAAGAGCATGCAGCGGCACTTCAGGGGTTAAGTTTCGGTTATCTGGAATGGTTTCCGTTTGGGGACCCCAATCCTTGATCATTGTGGCTCCAGGTCCAGACGTGGAACTCACCAGGATCAACACTTCCCCCCGCCCCGCCCCACCCAACCCCCCACCCCCGCACCCCCCGCACCTCCCGCAAATGACTGAGAAGCTACAAGGGATGCCTGAGCCCAGGGGTTTGCAGGTGGGCGTGACCTGTCCCCTCCTCTCCCCTAGTGGCAACCTTGCAGCTTGAGTCTGTCGACCTGCAGAGCTCCAGGAACAACCGGGAGCACCACACGCAGGAGATGGGCGCCAAGCGGCTCACTGTGCGCCGCGGCCAGCTCTTCTACCTCCGGCTGAGCTTCAGCAGACCCTTCCAGTCCCAGAGCGACCATATCACCTTTGTGGCTGAGACCGGTGAGTTTGCCCTGCCCCAGGGCCCCGCAGGTTCCCTCTAAATGAGGGCATTAACAGAGCCTGCCTGCAGGGCCCCTGCCTTTCCCACCTGAGCTGCCCGCCACTCTCTTGTCCTGGGAGCCTCAGGCCCCTCACGCTCAGGATCCTGTTAGTGCCGTTGAGGAGAGATTTGGTCAACTCTGCAAACTGAGGTTGTGGCAGTTCACAACCAACCTGTAGATACACAGCAAGCACTGTGCTAAAACTTTACACACATTAGCTCATGTAATCCCCAGGACAAGACTTTCAGGTGGTACTATTATTTTAAAAACGGAGGCCTGGCCGGGTGTGGTGGCTCAAGCCTGTAATCCCAGCACTTTGGGAGGCCGAGACGGGCAGGTCACGAGGTCAGGAGATCCAGACCATCCTGGCTAACACGGTGAAGCCCCGTCTCTACTAAAAATACAAAAAACTAGCCGGGCGAGGTGGCGGGTGCCTGTAGTCCCAGCTACTCGGGAGGCTGAGGAAGGAGAATGATGTGAACCCGGGAGGCGGAGCTTGCAGTGAGCTGGGATCAGGCCACTGCACTCCAGCCTGGGCGACAGAGGGAGACTCCGAGATTCCGTCTCAAAACAAACAAACAAACAAAAAAGAAAAAAAACACGGAGGCCTGGGGATCTTAAATGGTTTGCCTGAGGACACTCAGGGGCAGTAAAAGCCAAAAGCATTAGCAAGTGGTTGGAGAAGGTGAGCATCCTTCCAACTCCCCTGGAATCACATATCACACAGGTTTTTGGAGCCTCACTTTGGGGTCATTCTCTCCCACACAGGACCCAAGCCCTCAGAGCTGCTGGGGACCCGAGCCAGATTCTTCCTCACCCGGGTCCGGCCCAGGAATGTCTGGAGCGCTTCTGATTTCACCATTGACTCCAACTCTCTCCACGTTTCCCTTTTCACACCAGCCAATGCAGTTATTGGCCATTACATTCTGAAGATAGAGATCTCTCAGGGCCAAGGTCACAGTGTGACTTACCGGCTGGGAACTTTCATCCTACTTTTTAACCCTTGGAGTCCAGGTAGGATGTGCTCACAGCTTGTAATGCTAACCTGATCCACTGGGAAGGCCCTGTGAGGTTCTTTGGAAAAAGCCCAGAAAATAAATCGCCACATAGCTATGCAATGTAGTACCGTGTGCTCTCACAAAAATCATCCTGACAAAGAATTTCTAATGGCATGAGGAAAGTATTCATGGTGTGATGTTAAGTGAAAACACTGGAACATTTCCTAATTGTATTAAGTATGCATGCACAGAAAGAGAGAGTGGCTAGAACACACCAAAACATAATGGTGGGTGTCTCTGAGTAGTGGGAATGAGCAGTTTCCATTGTCTTCTTTCCATCCATCTGTATTTTCTGACTCTCTATAAGAAACCAACCCTACAATCAGTCACTTTTACAATCAAGAAAAGATCGTTGTTTTTTAAAGTACACATTGTATTTCTGGCTTCTAGAAAAGCATATAGTAGACCTTTAAGGGGGTCCAGTCTTAATTTCTGTTGCTATCAACCCATCAACTGCTCCTCCTGTTTTCCAGAAACACATTGTCATTACTGTTTTTTAATTTTATTATTCTGTTTTTCGGTTTGGGGTTTTGCCCCCTCCACTACTCTTAACTGCCCAGAGGACGACGTCTACCTGCCAAGTGAAATACTGCTGCAGGAGTATGTCATGCAAGATTATGGCTTTGTTTACAAGGGTCATGAAAGATTCATCACCTCCTGGCCCTGGAACTATGGGCAGGTAACACTGTCACCCAATGTGGGCCTGGGGTGGGCTCCTTAAGGCTGGTCCTTACACAGCCCTATCATATAAGGCTGTTACATTACACCGCCCTCACGGAGGGCCACTAATACAGGTGAGGGTGTGAGGGGCTGGGCCAACTTCACATCCAGTGAGGGGGCGAGGAAGGGGTGGATATCTTTCCTTTTTAGCTTTTAACATTTTATTATGAAAACCTTAAAACATAATCAAAGTAGACAGGCTGCTACAGTGAATCTGCCTGTACCCACCTCTCGGCTTCAGTAGTGATTGGTGTATCATGAGTCTGTTTCATCAACACTGGGGGTTTGTAAACTACAGCCCACAGACCAAATGTGGCCTACTGCCTGTTTAGCCCACGAGCTGAGAATAGTTCTCACATTTTTTAATTGTTGAAAAGGAATTTTAAAAGAATAATATTTTGTGATGTGAACATTATATGAAGTTCAAATTTCAGTGTTCACAAATAGCATTTTATTGCAACATAGCCATGTTTATTCATTTAGATGTAGTCTGTGGCTGCTTGCATGCTGCATTGGCAGAACTGAGTTATTAAGACAGAGACCTTATGGCCTGCAAAGGCTAAAATACTTACTATTTGGTTTTTTACAGAAAAAGCTTGTCCTTCTTTGGTCTGTACTCCTCTGCCTCCACCCTCGCTCCCCACTCCACCACTAGATTTTTTTTTTTTTTTTTTTGAGATGGAGTCTTGCTCTGTTGCCCAGGCTGGAGTGCAGTGGCATGATCTTGGCTCACTGCAACCTCCATCTCCTGGGTTCAAGTGATTCTCCCGCCTCAGCCTCCTGAGTAGCTAGGACTACAGGTGCGAGCCATAATACCCAGCTAATTTTTGCATTTTTAGTAGAGATGGGGTTTCACCATGTTGGCCAGGCTGGTCTCGACCTTCTGACCTCGGGTGATCCACCTGCCTCGGCCTCCCGAAGTACTGGGATTACAGCCACAGCTCCTGGCCAATTTTTTTTTTTAAGCAAATTACAGATACCGTATCATTTAATACAGTGACACTTCAGCATATTTAATCCAATAATACTTCAGAATATAGTCGTGTAAAGGATGATGATTCTTTCTGCAAAACTTAATCAGAATAAATGATTGTAACTGAAAAGAAAAAAAAAAGAACAGTAATTCTTTAATAACATCCAATATCCAGTCAGTGTACAGAGGGGGACCTTGGCTCTGGGCAGCGTCTCCACTCTCAACCCCTGCAGGCATAGTTTCTCTCTCCCTCCCATTGCCACCGCAGTCCTGCCCACAAACTCCAAAAGGGAAGAGGTGGGGGAAGCCTTGCTGAGGGAGAGCACGTTTTCCCCATTCTCCAACCATGGCGACCTGTGACCCTCTTTGAAACTGAGACAAATACCTGTGCATTTGGCAGCCAAAGGGTGGTGGCAAACATGGTGCACGTCTACCACGAGCCCACTCTGGCTCCTCCAGGGCCGCAGTGTCTGCTCTGAGCTCCTCTACCTGATTTCGAGACTGGCGTGCCTGGCCCTACATTGATCTCTAGACTTTTTCGGCTCTGATCCCTTCCCTGCTCCTTCAAGTCCTCCAGACAGGAGTCTGTCTAAATCCTTGGTACCCACCATGCTCAAAGACCTCAGGTAAATGTGCCCACTCTCCTCTTCCTGTCCACCCAATCCGTCAAAGCCCACTGGCACCAAAGCCTTCTCTCATCTATCCAGCCAGCGGGGATCTCTCACTCTCTGAATTCTGCTTCCATTTTTCATCAGAGCCACACAGTTTAGTTTTTCAGAATTTCAAACCTCGTACATTTCCAATTTGATTTATACGTTCTTCAAAGGCAGGACCTTGTCTTATATTTAGCACCCTCCCCCCATCCCCACATCCCCATATACCTGCCATCCCCAAAAGTCTGTTAGTGACTTAAAGTTTCAGAAGTCTAGACATTTGCTCTTCTTTTTTCTCCCTTAAAATCACTGGGAAGTTTGAAGAGGACATCATAGACATCTGCTTTGAGATCCTGAACAAGAGCCTGCATTACTTAAAGAACCCGGCCAAAGACTGTTCCCAACGGAACGACGTGGTGTACGTGTGCAGGGTGGTGAGTGCCATGGTAAGGATGGATGCTTCCCGCCGTCTGAGGACAGTCTGAGCTTCCCCGGGAGCTGTGGAAATTCACCCATCTGTCCTCTGCAGATCAACAGCAACGATGACAACGGCGTGCTGCAGGGGAACTGGAGCGAGGACTACTCCAAAGGGGTCAGTCCTCTGGAGTGGAACGGCAGTGTGGCCATCCTACGGCAGTGGTCAGCCGGGGGCGGGCAGCCTGTGAAGTACGGACAGTGCTGGGTCTTCGCATCTGTTATGTGCACCGGTGAGCGAAAGATCACTCACTTAGGGGTGTGATTAACTTCATTTTCAGAGAAGTTCCATAGCTTGCCCATGGCCCCACAGCTGGGGGTGGTGGGCACCCAGGCCCTGAGCCAGCACACCATAAGTCTCGAGGGATCCTGTGCATTTATGTAAGGGGGGTTTGACCTGTGGCAATCACCTCACAGTATCCTTGGTGGGTCAGTCAGACTGTTATAACTGTCGTCTGGAGAGACAGCTTGTGGTCCCGAAACAGAAACCCAGTGGCTTCTTTCTGCTACCAGCTCAGGCATCTCAGCTCGAGATGAGCCTGGCACGGAGGGGCAAGTGGAAGCAGATGGTATGAGATAGCTGACCTCACCCATAGGCAGAGCTAGCAGCTCCCAAATGCTTCACTGAGAGATCCTCGAGGAGTTATCATTATAGACTTGCCGCTTTGCTGACTACCCTTAAAGAACATCAGTGTTTTATACAGTATCAATTATTTACAATTCAGTGCAAAGTCGTTGAGCAGATCATCTGTGAAGATGAGAGAAAGATGGAGAGTACTTGTCTCACCCTTGCAAGGCCAGAATACCTTACACAGGCCTGTCCTGCTACATGATGGAGCTTGATAAGCGTTTGCTGAACTAACAGGGTGACTCTGAGTTGGAGAAAGGAGAAACAGAGAATGGGGAGGACAGAGACAGGAGCCAAAAACAGGGGCAGAGGATTTTTGGAGAGGGGCAGCAGAGGCTGGCAGTTATATACAGGTGCTGCAGACACAGAGGAGGTTTAAATCTGAGTGTTTGAATCCAGTGACCTCACTTTGCTCAGGTGTGAAATGAGGCTAGGGCTACTCTGGCACTCAGTATTCTTGGTTGTTCCGTGGGCTGGGAAGTCCCCAGGCTGTGGCTAGGTAGGTGGTGTGGAGGAGGCCTGGGATGAGCAGGAGAAGGACAAGGTCCACCACCGTGCTCCATTTCCAAGCCTCTCCCCACTCCCAGGCCCTTGAGTTATGGAGCCGCTGCACACTGGAGGAGCTGCCCCTGCCAAGCTTCCTCTGGCCGCTTCCAGCCCGGGTGTAGCTCCCATGCCTGCTAAGGATCTGTGACAAGCCCAGGAGCTGTGCTGTGAGTGGGCAGGTGACGGTAGACAGGCGGCCCTCTTGGGGGCTCTTCAGTGAACCACAACAAAAGGATTGGTCGCTCTCATTAGTCCTTTTACTTCTCGAAGCTCTGTAATCCTCCTGGCAGCCTCAGTAGGCACTGTCTGCCCCTCCTGGGAGGGAGAGGAGTGGGATAAACCTCTCTGAACTCCTCGCCGTGCTGGCAGATGTCAGGACCCACGTCCCTTCAAGGTCACACCTGGCTCTTGCTGGCTCTTGGCTTGACTTCATCTGGCTCTGGGCAGGCAGGTGTGTGTGTGTGTGTGTGTGTGTGTGTGTGTGTGTGTGTTTTGGGGGTAACGTCTACACTGTGTGACTAGATTTGCAAAATCATTAACTCAGCTTTTAAAAGCCTTTGTAGCAGTATCACGAGAAGCCATAAGAGGGAGCTGCTACCTTATTAAAGACGGTTGCTGGTTCTGTGGTTTCCCCTTGTCTCTGCTGACGGTTTCCACGGTCTCTAGAAGTCTATCTTGTCCCTCTATCCATTCTGTAATTTCTTTCATACCTCCCCCTACCTCTTGTCTTTAAGTAGAATTACAGATCCCAAATTTCAGAACTAGGGTGGGAGGAGGGCGATAAAATAATCTGTACAACAATCCCCTGAGACACGTGTTTACCTACGTAACAAACCTTCACGTGTACCCTCAAACCTAAAATAAAAGTTAAAAAACATTGTCAGAACTAAATTTTCAGCCTCCTGAGTAGCTGGGACTACAGGCACGTGCCACCACACCCAGCTAATTTTTTCTGTATTTTTAGTAGAGATGGGTTTTCACCATGTTGGCCAGGCTGGCCAGGCTGGTCTCAAACCCCTGACCTTGTGATCCACCTCTGCCTCCCAAAGTGCTGGGATTACAGGTGTGAGCCACCACGCCCGGCCCTCTGTTTTTAACTTGGAAAGTTGCTGAGTGGAAAAACTCCTAAATGATAAATTGGATTATTGTTAACTGTTGTTTTAAGCGATCCTCAAATGATTCCTCTCTCCTTGTGGGATGTTGGCCACCGATGGGGCAGCAGGGCTCAGGGACTGGGTGTGGGGCTCTGGGAATAAAAGAGTTACTGGTGTGGTTCCCTAAGCGTCTTGGCTTTCTCTCCTCCAGCTTGAAAGTTACACATTATGCATGGAAAACCAATAATTTTGTCTGAAATGAACTGAGCGATTCTCTATACTTTATTTTTCTCTTTAGTAATGAGATGCTTAGGTGTTCCAACCCGTGTTGTTTCCAATTTCCGTTCCGCGCACAACGTGGATAGGAACTTGACCATCGATACGTACTATGACCGAAATGCAGAGATGCTGTCAACTCAGAAACGAGACAAAATATGGTGAGAGGCACTGTCTTGAACCGCTCTCTGCTCTGTCCCAGGGAGGGCAGGAAAACTTTGACCTGGTTCTCCCTGACTCTTGAGGCAATATTGCAAGATTGCCCTGAACATTGCTGCTAATGCTCAGAGAAGAAGAGAAGAATTCCCCAACCTAGGAGGCTGTTCTGGCTAATTAGGTCATCACATTTAACTCATTTCAGAGATAGAAAACAATGGGATAACATTCTGAGGTCTCAACCACATGACTAGCTGGGCATCTTCTGAACACTGTCCTCAAAAGTCTTTATTCATCTTCTTCTTCCTTCTGTGAGTCTCTGTTTGTACCACTCTGTTTTCCCAGAAGTCAGGGAGAACCTGGACTGACTGCTTCTGTAGACCTCTTCTTGTCTCTCTTGACTTCTTCCTCTCCCGCCCCACTCCCTGTCTGCATACATGTGTGCGTGTGCGTGTGTGTGTGTGTGTGTATCTCTGTGCATCCCTTTACTTGTGTATCTCTGGTTTCTTTTCCTGGTTCCTTTGTTCTTCTCAGCTCTACCCTCAAAACTGGTTTCCTGTTTTTCCTTTTCTAGCCAGTTTCCAGATAAGACCTTTTCTTTTTTTTTTTTTTTGAGACGGAGTCTCGCTCTGTTGCCCAGGCTGGAGTGCAATGGTGCGACCTCAGCTCACTGTAACCTCCACCTCCTGGGTTCAAGCAATTCTCCTGCCTCAGGAGGCAGGAGTAGATGGGACTACAGACATGTACCATGATGCCCGGCTAATTTTTGTATTTTTAGTAGAGACGGGGTTTCGCCATGTTGGCCTCGAACTCTTGACCTCAGGTGGTCCACGCGCCTCGGCCTCCCAAAGTGGGGGGTTACAGGCCTGAGCCACCACAGCCGGCCTCCAGGTAAGACTCTGAGTTGTGTGAGAACTACCTGCTGTCCTAGGAGCCCCCTCCCTCTCTGAGTTTCGATTTTCTTGTCTGTAAAATGAAGATAACGTCTACTTCACAGGGTTGCTAGGGTGGGATGAGATCAATGCTGGTAAGGAGGGCTTTTCAGCCTGGGATCCACAGATAGACTCCTAGAGGTCTGAATCATCTCTGATTCAGGAAGCAGTGGTGTATCTGAGGATGTGTAACTTAGGTACAGTTCTGTCTTTGAATGCGTATCTTGAGTCTAATAATGAGAAAACATCAGACAAGCCCAAAATGGGTGCTACTCTGGTTTTAAAAAATAGATAAATAACATAAAGATTGTTTTCATTAAAAGCCCAGACTTCACCACTAGGCAATATCTCCATGAAACAAAACTACATTTGTACACCTTAAATTTACGAGAGAGAGATTTGTTACATTTCAAATCCCAATGTAACAAAAGAAAGAAAGGTGGAGGAACTGTTCCAAGGTCAAAGCAGACAACACGCTGCGTAGCTGAATGCAGTGTGTGACCACAGACGGCACTGCGTACCGCTTGGGAAAAGAAGGCTCTAAACAATGTCGTTAGATCAACTGACAACATTAAAATATAGACAGTAAATTAGATAAAGGCATCATATCAATACCCAATGTGCTAGGGTTGATAAACTATACAATCCCTATTCTTAGGAAATACACACTGAAGTGTATATGTGTAGATATCTATTCATGTCCACACTGAAAGAAAGCAAATGGGGCAAAATGTTAACAACAGATGACTTGGGTAGATGGGTGTTCTTTGTACCATTCTTTTTTGTTTTTGTTTTTTTGAGACAGAGTCTCGCTCTGTCACCCAGGCTGGAGTGCAGTGGCGCAATCTCAGTTCACTGCAAGCTCTGCCTCCCGAGTTCACGCCATTCTCCTGTCTCAGCCTCCTGAGTAGCTGGTACTACAGGTGCCCACCACCATGCCAGGCTAATGTTTTGTATTTTTAGTAGAGACAGGGTTTCACCATGTTAGCCAGGATGGTCTCGATCTCCTGACCTTGTGATCCACCCTCCTTGGCCTCCCAAAGTGCTGGGATTACAGGTGTAAGCCACCGCGCCCAGCCTGTACTATTCTTGTGACTTTTAGTATGAAATTACTTCCTAACAAAAAGCAAGAAAAAGAAACAATGATATAAATCACTCCGCATAGTGCCTGGTACCTGGCAAAACCTCAGCTAACGTGAGTCCTTGTCTGCTTACTCCCTCCTGCAGGAACTTCCATGTCTGGAATGAGTGCTGGATGATCCGGAAAGATCTCCCACCAGGATACAACGGGTGGCAGGTTCTGGACCCCACTCCCCAGCAGACCAGCAGCGGTGAGTGAGGACCACTGCAACAGGCTCTGGCTCTGTGGGGAGGCAGATTAGGGTGACTGGCTGTGGGAGCAGGAGACCAGGGAGGAGCAGTGTTTTCCACGGCACCCTCTTCCCGAGGTCCCAGCTGACGCAGCTTCAGATCAGGAATCTCACTCTACCGTTGACAGCGGGCTCACCTGGATGGGTCACTGAGCCTCAGCTGTGTCCTTACCTGTAAAGTGGAAAAGCTGATGATTAGCATTGCCACTTCACAGGGTGGCTGTGAGGGTCAGATGAATTAATAGGAACAAAAGTCCTTGGTAAACTGGAAGATATCCCATGGGTGAGAGTCAGCGGTGCCACTGCCTGTCCCATCTCCACCTCCCACAGCCACAGCCAGCTGCCCCGGCCCCCATGTCAGTGGCCTGTTGCCTCCACAGGGCTGTTCTGCTGTGGCCCTGCCTCTGTGAAGGCCATCAGGGAAGGGGATGTCCACCTGGCCTATGACACCCCTTTTGTGTATGCCGAGGTGAACGCCGATGAAGTCATTTGGCTCCTCAGGGATGGCCAGGCCCAGGAAATCCTGGCCCACAACACCAGTTCCATCGGGAAGGAGATCAGCACCAAGATGGTGGGGTCAGACCAGCACCAGAGCATCACCAGCTCCTACAAGTACCCAGAAGGTGCCGGGCTGGGTATTTGGGGAGAGGGCTGGTTTAAGCTTCTTTGTGATACTCCCTAGCTGGGGTGGCTCCAAGTTGAAACCGTCACCATCTAATCACCTTTATCCTCATAGCAAACTCCTAGGGGTCCTTCCTGGATCCCAGGCATGTGACCCTAAGTAGGGTTACCAGCAAATAAAAATATAGGATGCCCAGTTAAATATGAATTCCAGATAGATCCAAGTAAACAAATATTTTATTTGTGTAAGTATGGGACATACAGCATTTGGGACATACTTATTCTAAAAAGTATTCACTGTTTATCTGAAATTCAAACTGGGTATGATTTTTAATGTATAAGTATGTTCCAAATAGTGCATGGAACGTACTGTACTAAAAATCATTTGTTGTTTATCTGGAATTCAAATGTAGTTGAATGTCCCGTATTTTAACTCTACCCAGAGTGGTGCCACTGTCTCCCTACGTCCATGGCAGGAGGGGTTGTAGCAAGGAGATCAGTGGAGTCGGGGGGATGGGCCCCTGGGCCTGTGGACGGGGTGGACACCCCCACGGAGGGCACGTGTGTGGAGTCAGGCTGGCTGAGTACTGAACAGGGCTCTGCTGTGCCCTGTGTAAGACTGGACACAGTTTACCACCCCTGTGCCTCCATTTCCTCATCTGTAAAACGGGATAACAGTCCCCTGGATGGCTGTTGAGAGGGTTAAATGAGTGTCCACAGAAAGCACTGGGAATCGTGCCTCTGGGATGTAGCAACTGCGCCAGAGAAGTCCACAGGTGGGGGTAAGTGTGGGTTAAGCTGTTGAAGGCCACACAAATGTTTCTTATGATTAGGCATAATTGAAGCCTGTCAGTAACAATCTGAACCTGTGATCAATTAAGCAGCTGACCAATTGTTACCTCCTCCTCCTTGCTCTTGCTACCCAAATAAATATGAAGGGCGGTAGACGTTCAGCGGCTGCCTTTGCTCACTAGAAGCAGGAAGCCCTTTTCTTCTTTTCTTCTCTCCTTCTCTTTTCTTCTTCCCCATGCTAGCCTTTCTTTAAAACAGTTTCTTTTGTTTTTTACCATTTCTACGTTCATCCCTTCCTTCAGTCTTGTAATGATGGTCTCAAGTAGTAACAATTGTAACTGTGGTAATGATGGTCTCAAGCGGTAGCAGTGGCAGTCAGCCACATTAAGCCTCTATGTTGAGTAGCCCCCATGGGCAAGAGATGAAGCTTTTTTTTTTTTTTTTTTTTTTTAAGATGGAGTTTCATTTTTTTTCCCCGGGCTGGAGTGCAACGGTGAAATCTCGGCTCACCACAACTTCTGCCTCCTGGGTTCAAGTGATTCTCCTGCCTCACCCTCCTGAATAGCTGGGATTACAGGCACCCATCACCATGCCCAGCTAATTTTTGTATTTTTAGTAGAGATGAGTTTCACCACGTTGGTCAGGCTGGTCTCAAACTCCTGACCTCAGGCGATCCACCCGCCTCAGCGTCCCAAATTGCTGGGATTACAGGCATGAGCCACCGCGCCTGACCAAACCTCTTTTTTATAAATTTTGAGCATATATTTTAGCTGGAGGGATGCTGGCTGGGGAGAGAAGCCTCTGGCTTCATGACGATGATGATAGTGATGCTTGGTGGTCGTAGTGATGGCAGAGAACAGTGCTGAGTGCTTGCAGCCAGCAACTCACTTAGCCTGACGTTTTGGGGATCCCTTATAAGGAAAGCAGATATCATCCCCAGGTTACAGATGACAGAACAGAACACAGAGATTAAAGCACTGTGACAGAGCAAGGATTTGAACCCAGCAAGTGGCACCTGAGCCGCACGGCCTCCCTGTGCTGCTATTCCTGTGCCTTGTGCCCTGGGAAAGTCTCCGGTCCTCTCCACCCCTCCCCATGCATGTCTCTCCCGCCTCTCCCTTCTGCAGGATCCCCTGAGGAGAGAGCTGTCTTCATGAAGGCTTCTCGGAAAATGCTGGGCCCCCAAAGAGCTTTTTCGCCCTTCCTGGATCTCCTGGAGTCCGGGGGTCTTAGGGATGAGCCAGCGCAGCTGCAGCTTCACCTGGCCAGGATACCCGAGTGGGGCCAGGACCTGCAGCTGCTGCTGCGTATCCGGAGGGTGCCAGACAGCACCCACCCTCAGGGGCCCATCAGACTGGTGGTGCGCTTCTGTGCACAGGCCCTGCTGCATGGGGGTGGCACCCGGAAGCCCCTCTGGAGGCACACGGTGTGGGTGAACCTGGACTTTGGGAAGGGTGAGTGTGAGGCAGGCGTGAGAAGGCACCTACGGGGAGGGGAGCTGTGGGGCCATGAACACAGTGGGGCGGGTCCAGCCAGATCACACAGAGACCCCTTCCTCCGACACACACACCTTCCGGGCAGTGAAGCTGCCAGCTGCTCTACCTCTGACGCCACCCTACCAGGCAAGACGCAGCAGTGAGCCCTGGGGGCAGTGTGTGCGTGGTGGGACACTGTCTGTCTCTCACACACACAATTTTACCTCTCACATGAAAAATTCTAATTTTTCCTGTCTCATGTCTACATGTCCCCCCTCTCTCTGGTCCATGTCCTGGACTCAAGGTGTCTTTTGTATGTCCTTAGAGACACAGTGGCCACTCCTCCTGCCCTACAGCAATTACAGAAGCAAGCTAACGGACGAAAAGCTCATCCGTGTGTCTGGCATCGCTGAGGTTGAAGAGACAGGGAGGTCCATGCTGGTCCTAAAAGATATCTCTCTGGAGCCTCCCCACTTGTCTATTGAGGTAGGCATCTGGACACAGGTGGGGGCTCTAGGCTCTCTGACTCACCCAATCCAGGGGCTGGGGTGCAGCAGCCAACAAGACACTGTTCCCACCTCATACCACACCGACGGCTCCAGCATAGTATGGTGTGGTCTTGTGCTCTGTACCAGTGAGTTGGGGTGAAGGGTGGGAAGGCTTCTCAAAGGAGGTACTATTTTTCAGAGGATGCATAGGAAACCGTATAGAGAAATGAGATGGCTGTGAAGGCATTTTAAGTAAGGAAATCATTTTGCAAAGGCAAAGAGACAGGAAAGGCAGTGACTAGGAGATGAAGTAGAGAAGACAGATTTAGAGACTCCACAAAGTCAAATTCAAATGATGACCACCAGCTAAGCATGGTGGCTCATGCCTGTAATCCCAGTGCTTTGGGAGGCCAAGGCAGGAGGATCGCTTGAGCCCAGGAGTTCAAGACCAATCTGGGAAACATAGCCAGACCTCATCGCTACTTAAAAGTTTTTCAAAAGTTAGCTGGTGTGGTGGTGCATGCCTCTAGTCCCAGATACTCGGGAGGCTGAGGTGAGAGTCTGGAGAAATCAAGCCTGCAGTGAGCTGAGATCATGCCACTGCACTCCAGCCTGGACAGCAGAGTTAGACCTTGTCTCAAACAAAACAAAACAAAACAAAAAACAAAAGGTGAGTATTGACAAGATTGAGGTGGCAAAGAGGGAAACAAATGAAAAGTGAACTTCAGATGCCTGAGGGGCCAGTGAGGCCACTGCACAAAGAAGGAGTTTCAGGCGAAGGAAGGGTGAATGGAAGAAGCGGGTGCGTTCCCCATCTCCTGCTACCAGGGTTTTCCTTCCCTGAAGCCTCGTTTCCCCACCTGCCCCTCCCACTCGAAAAGACTTGCCCACTCCCTAGTCTAAACCTGGCTCTGTACCTGGAGGCTTCTCTAACAGCACGTCCCTCCCCACCCCAAATGAGAACTGGGCCGCTCCAGACCATGTATCAGCTGGCCTACCCCAGGGTTCTCATCCAGGCACACTGTCAGGCTGTCAGGCCAGCTGACGCCAGGCAGCCTCTGTGCTGGGGCAAACAGCAGGCAGAATTGCAAGTGCAGACATAAGCCTGGGGCTGCAGCCAGGGCCCTGCCATGTACCTGAAGCAAACATGGCAAATGCCAGGTAGGTTGCTAATTGATCCTCATCAGTAAGGGACCCACAGATGATTCCACAGTTATTTTAACCTGTTCTACTTTGACACCCTAATGAGGGTACAAGGGACTTGGTATTTTTGTTTGGATCCCCGGTAAGTCAGGTGTGTTCTTCCTTTTCTCTGAGTCTCTGGCCCAGCCAGAACAAGCCCCTAGTATGATCTGGGTGGTCAGAGCTCATTTCAGTTCAACACGTGCTTACTGGTGTCCATCATCTGGCCGGCACTGTTCTAGGAACAGGGGCTCCAGAAATGAGGAGGAAGGATGCCTGCCTCCCACTCACAGGCCACGGCTGTGCTGCCCCATGACACAGCACTGGGCGCACCTGGAAGAACTCGAGTGCATGCCCTGCTGATGTTTATGAAGACACAGCAGTATGGGGAAAGATCCTGGGCTGGGGTCTGGGACACCCGGGTCAGGTCCTGGCTCTGCCATTAACACATCAAGGGGCCTTGGCCTCATTGTTTCCTCGGTGATGAGTGTAAGGGCAGGAGGACATCACTGATGGCACTTGGGTGGCACACATGACACCACTTCCTTATCCCCCACCTGTGTTAGATAGGAATCAGTTGGGATCCTTTGTCCTCGGGATCCTTTTTAACACAGCCTTCCTAGTAGCCACCCACTGGAGCTGGCACTCCCATTGAAATCTTGTGGACATCTTGAACTAGATGGTGGGGAGGGAAACGGGTTTCAGCTTGGTGGCAATTGCTGATTGGTGGTGGCTCCTTGGAGTATTGCGACCTAAGACAGGCCTGTATATGTGTTAATCTCAAGTACTCTCAGCTCACATTCCTCCCTCCCCACTGTAGCACGTTAGCTCTAAGCCGCGGTTCGTGGTGGTCGCCAGGGACCTGGGGTGGGGATAACTGAACCAGAGTGCAGAAGCGAGGCCAACTGCCGGTGGGATCACTGACCTCTCTCCACACAGGTGTCTGAGAGGGCTGAGGTGGGCAAGGCACTGAGGGTCCACGTCACCCTCACCAACACCTTGATGGTGGCTCTGAGCAGCTGCACGATGGTGCTGGAGGGAAGCGGCCTTGTCAATGGGCAGATAACAAAGGAGTAAGTGATGCTTCTGCCTACCTCCCCCTTGCTGGTCTCAGAAAAGGGGTGCCCCATGGCATCACAGGACCCTCCTCAATCCCCTGTGCGGTGCCTCTCTGCCCCCACTTTCTCACCCTCCTCAGGAAAGGCTGAACTCAGTGGTGGTGGCGAGTGGGAGCTTCTCACCCACCCAGAGGGGAACCGGATCACCCCTCCTGCCAGCAGGGGCTCCTTGAGGCTCTCACAGGCCATTTCTGACTTTCAGCCTTGGGACTCTGGTGGCCGGACACACCCTCCAAATTCAACTGGACCTCTACCCCACCAAAGCTGGACCCCGCCAGCTCCAGGTTCTCATCAGCAGCAATGAGGTCAAGGAGATCAAAGGCTACAAGGACATCTTTGTCTCTGCGGCTGGAGCTCCCTAAGCCCCGCCCTCCGGCTGCCCTCCCTGGCACCCCTGCTCCACCTGACTCCTTTCTACTCCTGACTGTGTCGTCTTGGCTCCACCTCTGTCCTCTCTCCAGCCTGCCTGGGAGTGGATGAAGCTCTGTTAGAAACATCGTGTGCTTTGGGAAGAGACAATAAAGACGTCTTTATTTATCACCAGCATTCTCAAGCCACTTATTGCTCCTGGCTGATCCTCTTGGCCTGGCTGCCAGCTCTGTGGCTGAACCCTCCCTTCCCCTCCTGTCCTCTCTCTCCTCCCTTAAGAGCCTCAACCACAAAGTAAGCCCACCACCATCCGCTCTAAAGCAGCCTCTCTGGAATTAAGGATCCCAGGTCTCTCCATTTACACTTAGTGAGCCTGCAGGCAGACGATGGAGGGAGGCCTGGGGAGCTTGGATGTGCCGGAGGACAGCAACCCTGTGCCGACTGGCCAGAAGCTGCCCAGCAGGACTACTCTGCCCCCAGTCTAGAGTATCCTGGGAGGCACAGGCAGCCACCTTTCCGCACACGTTCGTTGACAGACAGGATGACTGGGAAGCACTGCATAGCTGGCTGCTGTTTAGCAACAGCCTCACCTGCTATCCGTGTCCCCGCCTTTGCCTCTCGCTCCCTCACCCTCATCTTGCGTTCTTCCCCATCATCCCAACTCTCAGCCTCTCTTCCTGCTTGTGTGTGTGTGTGTGTGTGTGTGTGTGTGTGTGTGTATGTGTGTGTGTGCTCTTTTTTTTTTTTGAGACAGTTTCCCTCCTGTCGCCCAGGCTGGAGTACAATGGCACAATCTTGGCTCATTGTAGTCTCCACCTCCCGGGTTCAAGCGATTCTCCTGCCTCAGCCTCCCGAGTAGCTGGGATTACAGGCGCCCACCACCACACCCAGCTAATTTTTTTGTATTTTTAGTACAGACGGTTTTTCCCTATGTTGGCCAGGCTGGTCTTGACCTCCTGACCTCAGGTGATCCACCCACCTTGGCCTCCCAAAGTGCTGGGATTACAGGCATGAGCCACTGCACCTGGCCTCCTTTGTCTTTTGTTTTTGTTATTTTAAGGACAGAGGGAGTCACTCTTTTGTATTTCTTTCTCCTGTGGTTACCAATATTATTCCTGCTCATTCTAGATGATTTGGAAAGTGAAAAAACAAACAAACAAAAACAAAAAAACTAAAGAAAAATCACCAATAGCTCCCCCATCCCAGAGAAAATCTTTGCTAACATTTCTCAAGGAATCATTCTGGCTTTCAGCCTGGGACTCTGGTGGCTGGACACACCATCCAAATTCCCTTTTTCCTCTTTTATTCTGTTGTTGAAAAGTCAGCATTACAAATGGATACGTCTCCATCATAGATAATTTAGAAAATTCAGAAACACAGGAAAGGAGAGCATCTTTCTGTCGGTCTGCAGGCACGTGCATTCCTCACCTGCTCCGCCCCTCGACAGTTTTGACTCCTTTCTGTCTTCCCTTCCCTTCCCCTCCTCCTCTCCCTCTTGCTCCTCTTCTCCCTTTTCCTTCCTCTTCCTGCTTTCCCTCCCCCTCTTCCCCCCTTCATGTATTTTTTTGTTTGTTTGCCCCGAGTCCTCCTTTCCCCTTCTATTTTCTCTCTTTCTCTCTCCTTTTTTTTTTTTTTTTTTTTTGAGACAGGGTCTCTCACTGTCGCCCGGGCTGGAGTGCACTAGTGCGATCTTGGCTCACGGCAACTCCGCCTCCCGGGTTCAAGCGATTCTCCTGCTTCAGCTTCCCAAGTAGCTAGGATTACAGGTGCCTGCCACCATGCCCAGCTAATTTTTTTTTTTTTTGTATTTTTAGTAGAGACGGGGTTCCACTGTGTTGGCCAGGCTGGTCTCAAACTCCTGACCTTGTGATCCGTCGGCCTCGCCTCTCAAAGTGCTGGGATTACAGGCATGAGCCACCGCACCTGGCTTATTTTTCCTCTTGGGGTGGCCCCCAGCCCTGACTGCATGCAGCTGCTGGAGTCAGGAAGGGTAGGAGCCTGCACGTCCTCACTCCGCCCCGTGTGTCAGCTGCACCCATCCCCGTGAGGAGCCGCTGGGCATTTCCATGGTGCCCTGTCACTGCCCTGTCATGCTGTGTTCCAGGCGGCTCCCTGCCATCAGGAGAGGGCCACCTGAGTTGCCCTTGCAGGAATGTGAAACCTCGCTTGTCTGCCAAGCATTGGGTCCTCATGTTTAGTCATGGCCCTCCTTCCCTGTCCCTGGCTGTGTCACTGGAGAAGAACAGCAGGCAGGCTTCCTACTGGCCTGGGAAAGGCCTCCCAGGGGGATGTGGATGTTGGTCATTTCTGTCTTTCCAGCCTACCTTTCAAATTATTTTTCCTGTCCCCAACTAAAAGTTGGCTTTAAAAATTTTTATACTCTGGGCCGAGCGTGGTGGCTCACGCCTGTTATCCCAGCACATTGGGAGGCTGAGGCAGGCTGATCACCTGAGGTCAGGAGTTCGAGACCAGCCCAGCCAATATGGCGAAACCCCATCTCTACTAAAAATACAAAAATTAGCTGGGCGTGGTTGTGGCACCTGTAATCCCAGCTACTCGTGAGGCTGAGGCAGGAGAATTGCTTGAATCCGGGAGGCAGAGTTTGTAGTGAGCTGAGATCCCACCATTGCACTCCAGCCTAGGGAACAAAAGTGAAACTCCATCTCCAAAAGAAAAAAAAAATTATACTCTGTATCTTCCCCCAACCCCTCCTCCTCCTCCTCCTCCTCCTCCTCCTCCTCCTTCTTTGTTTCACCTAGGCAAGTCTGTCTGGCTTTCTTTATCCACCTCAGTTGAATAAACTAGATCATCTCAAAGCTCCCGTCCAGCTGGACATCCCCCAGGCCCTGGAACACTGGAATTCCTTCATGCCCGCTGCTATAGTGCCCCCTGAGACCAGCTTCTAAGCAAGCCTCCCCTGGCCTCACAACACAGTGAGGCTGGCCACCCAGGCAAGGCAGTAGCTCCTGCAGACAAACTGTGACAAAAGAATGTTCCACTGTGGAGCAAGGAAGCAGCAACAGCCAGGCAGCACCCTTGGCTCCTGACTCCTGGTCTTCCCGTCCCCCCACAGTGTGCACAGAATCTGTCATCTTCAGGTCCTTGTGGCTGATGGTTTTGGGGTTCACGACACCCAGCATAATTGTGATACAAAGCAAAGAGCCGTGGACTCCCTCATGGTGTGACCCTGGTTCCCCCAGGGGTAAAATGATAACATAACAATTGGAGTGTCAGCCCGACCTTCCTTCATAGGGTTGCTGTGAAGATCAAATGAGGAAATGTATTCTAAACTGCTTTGTGGCTGGGCATGGTGGCTCACTCCTGTAATCCCAGCACTTTGGGAGGCCAAGGTGGGGGGATCATCTGAGGTCAGGAGTTAGAGACCAGCCTGGCCAACATGGTGAAACCCCATCTTTGAAATACAAAAAATTAGCCAAAAAGTTATATACAAAAAATTGTATATGAATTGTATTATATACAAAATATATAAATTAAATATTTATAAATAAATAAATAAAATATTTGTATACATAAAGTATACATAAGTATGTGTATTTATTTTACATAAAAATAAATATAAAGTATTTGTAAGCTGGCGTCATCACATTATTTAACTTCAAACTATACTACAGGGCAACAATAACCAAAACAGCGTGGTACTGGTACAAAAACAGGCCTATAGACCAATGGAACAGAATAGAGAGCCCAGAAATAAGGCCCCACACCTACAACCATCTGATTTTCAACAACACTGACAAAAACAACCAATGGAGAAAGGACTCCCTATTCAGTATATGGTGCTGGGATAACTGGCTAACCATATCCAGAAGATTGATACTGGACCCCGTCTTTACATTGTATACAGAAATCAACTCAAGATGGATTAAGGACTTAAATGTAAAACCCAAAACTATAAAAACCCTGGAAGACAATCTAAGCAATACGATCCTCGACATAGTGTTGGGCAAAGATTTCATGATGAAGATGCTGAAAGCAATTACAACAAAAGCAAAAATTGACAAATGGGATCTAATTAAACTTAAATGCTCTGTACAGCAAAAGAAACTATCAACAGAGTAAACAGACAACCTACAGAATGGGAGGAAATATTTGCAAACTATGCATTTGACAAAGATCTAATATCCAGTCTGTATAAGGAACTTAAACAAATTTATAAGAGAAAAACAACCTCATTAAAAAGTGGGCAAAAGACATGAAGAGACTTTTTTCAAAAGAAGACATACATGTGGCCAACAAGCATATGAATAAAAGTTCAATATCACTGATCATTAGAAAAGTGTAAATCAAAACCACAATGAGATACCATCTTATACTAGTTAGAATGGCTATTATTAAAAAGTAAAAAAACAGCAGATGCTGGCGAGGCTGTGGAGAAAAGGGGACACATATACACTGTTAGTGGGAGTGTAAATTAGTTCAACCATTGTGGAAAGCAGTATGGTGATTCCTCAAAGAGCTCAAAACAGAACTACCATTTGACCCAGCAATCCCATTACTGGGTATATACCCAGATGAATATAAATCATTCTATCATAAAGACAAATGCATGCAAATATTCATTGCAGCACTATTCACAATAGCGAAGACATGGAATCAACCTAAATGCCCATCAATGATACATTGGATAAAGAAAATGTGGTACATATATACCATGGAATACTATGCAGCCATAAAAAAGAATGAGATCATATCTTTTGCAGGAATATGGATGGAGCTGGAGCCCATTATCTTTAGCAAACTAACACAGGAACAGAAAACCAAATATCTCATGTTCTCACTTAGAAGTTGGAACTAAATGGTGAGAACTTATGAACACAAAGAAGGAAACAACAGACACTGGGGTCTACTTGAGGGTGGAGAGGGTGGGAGGAGGGAGAGGAGCAGAAAAAAGAACTATTGGGTACTGGGCTTAGTATTCAGTGGTGAAACAATCAGTACAACAAACCCCCTTGACATGAGTTTATGTATGTGACAAATCTGCACATGTACCTCTGAACCTGAAATAAAAGTTAAAAAATTTTTTTAATTGAAGTGCTTTGTAAATTGTGAAGCACACTCACAGAGGCCCTCTACCAGTTGAACTCCTTCTCCAGGGTGACTGTCTCTGTTTCTAGGGGTGGAAAAGGAAGGGGAGAGAGGAATCCACTGGTGTCTGCCAGCTGCGGCTTCCCTGTGCAGTCACCTGTGGGGCACCTCCTCACCCTCCCTCAGACCTGGGCACCCAGCCCATCATGGGCTCTGATTCTACAGGCAAAGAAACTGTCACCTGCTCAGGGACACAATGGAAATTCATGGCAGGGCCAGAATCAGCACCCAAGTCTCTCTAGGTCTTAGAAAGGTCTGACCCCATCTGTAAAATTAGAGAATAAAAGGAGGTTCTGGAGGTTCTCCACCCCCACCCAGTGAGTACTGGCCTGCCCCATGCGGATGGCAGGTGTGTCCTCACTTCTCTGTTCAGGTGTCCCTCCCCTGTGGGCACAGCCCTGCTTCCTTCCAGACAGGAAGGTGCTCATCCACTCTGCTCAGCCTCCCTGTCTCTCCCTGTCCCCTCCCCTGGGCTGAGGAACAAGCTGCCGCATCAGAGCTGCCTCCCTCTCCCCAGCACCCTCACCCACTTGCCCTCTGACTAATGGCTCACAGGAATTGAATGAGGGGCTGAACCTACAAATCACCTCCCTAGGCCCAGAGCCCAGGTCGCATTCAGCCCCAGGGTCCAGGCAGAGGAGCTGGCTGGGGTTTTCCTGGCCCTGTGAATGGGCTTCGTGCTCCTGTGGTGCTTCTGCCTCCTCTCTCCTGTCCAGTGGCTACCTTAAACAAGCCTTCTCTAAGTGCTCCTGACCATGCAAGGTCCTCTGGGGGAGGCCCAGGCCCTCCAAGATGGGTGTGAGTTCCCTACCCTCTCCTCAAGGTTGGGGCGTGGGCAGAGCTGCCAAGAGTTCCAGCCACTCAGACTGGCACAACTCAAAGGACTTTACTCAGAGTGACTGCCTTATTGATCCCAAATTCTCTCAACTGTGCCCAGCTGCTTTGCACTGGCCTCAGGGCACCACAAAACAGGCTGATGTCTGGCTGGTCATTGGGCACTTTCTCCTTTGGCCACCACAGTTACCCTAGCTGCACTTACCTTCCTGTTCCCCCTCACACTTACACTCTCCTGCCTGTGCGTCTTCCTCCTTCCCAGCTAACCCATCTCAGCATGTGGGTTCAGGCATTCATCCATTTGTCCATGTAGGGATCATTTTTTAATTCATTCACTCTATCAGGCAATAAATAGGAACTGGAAAACCAACTATGTTCCAGATATTGCAGCAGGCAAGCACTTATGAAGCACCCAGGCTCTGGAGTCTGACGGTTGCATTCAAAATCTGGCTCTACCAGTTCTTTGTGAATGATCTATTTAATGTCTTTAAGCCTCAATTTCCTCATCTGTAATGTAGGAACAATAACAGTAACTAACTATAGGGATGTCGTAAGACCAAGTGGGGTCATGCCTATACCTCAAAATAGTATCTGGTATTAAAAGCTACTGCTGGTTATATTAGTCGTTCTGCTGCTATTAGCCACTGTCATTATTAAGCTCTGGGATCGCTGTTAATAAGACACAGTCCATGCCCTCCAGGGTGATTGGGGGAAAGACAGATAAGTATTTATAATGTTGAGGTATGAGTTGGCTAATAGGAAATGCAGAAGAAGCAGCCCCTGATTAGAATCCTGGTGCAGCAGAGCAAGGGTGTCAGGAAGACTTCCTGGAGAGGGGATGCTTGAGCCTGGGTACTGGAGAAAACAGACAAGTGAGAGGAGGACAATTCAGAAAGAGAGAAGCTGATACATGCAAGAGAGAGGGAGGTGAGAGAGAGAGGGGGTCAGCCTGCTTGGCCTCCAGGTGGGCAGGAGAAAACCCTCCAGGCTTTGAGGGTGATGCTGAGAAGTCTGGACTTTAACCTCTGTGGGATCTTAAGCAGGGGAGCAACCTGATGGAATTGGCACTTCAGAAAAATCACTGGTGACTCATTTGGAGAAAGGGTGAATGGGAAACTGGTTAGGAGTTGTCCAGGTAAGCGGGGGCTTCCATGAAGGCAGAGCAAGGGGAACAGTTTCAGGACAGCATCAGGAATTGGGATGGACTGATGGGCTAAAGGGAGGTCAGGAAGCTGGGAAGTACAAGGTGGCATGCAGGTGTCCCCTGGAGTGATGGATGGACAGTGTCCTCACTCACCAAGACTAGACTTGCAAGAGGAAGGGCAGGTATTTTGAGGGGAAGGAGCAAGGGGAGGAGTTCCATCTGGGCTCCTCGGCTGTGAAGTGTCCAAGGTTCCCCCAGCAGAGCTGTCCAGCAGAAGGTGCCTTAGCAGTACACAGTTCTGGGGGTCCCCAGTGTCACGCGGGAGCCAGTGGAGTGAGGAGAAGAGATGGGGACAGATCCCTGGGAGGCACCAGTTGGAGGAGGGAAATCCTGTAACGGGGACTGACAGGAAGAGGACAGTGTGGATGGGGAGATAGGTGACAACCAAGAGAGAGAAGTCTCCTCAGCCCAGGAGGAGTGGTCAGTACTGGCAGGGCTGCAGGAGGCCTTGCAATGTAAGAGCAGGAAAGGCGCCCAGTGCCCAGCCCTCAGAGCCGGGAGGTGAGCGTGGCGTCAAGGCAGCCGTGAGACAGAAGGCAGCCCACAGCGGGTGAGGGGTGGTGGAGGCAAAGCAGTGGGCCAGGAGCTTGGCCGAGAAGTGGAGTTGAGAGAAAGGGCAGGGGCTGCCGGGGAACTGGGGATGAGAGTTGAAGGTGGATGTGCTGTGTTAAAATAGTGAATTGCATTTGTGCACATATACCCTATAAGCTATAAGAGGTGAGTGGGGTGTGGACCATGGGCTGCCAGGGTCGGTGAAGGATACCAGGATGGCTGGGTGAAAACTCGCTCTAAAAACCATTGACTGGGTAGCTTTTGCAGAGATGATACCCCGAAACCAAAAGGCCACTGCAAATTCCCTGAAATCCTGGAATGAGACCTTCACCTCCAGGCTGGCTACTTTACCTGAGAATCCACCAGCTATTGACTGGGCTTACTACGAGGCCAGTGAGGCCAAAGCAGGCTTGGTGGATGACTTTGAGAAGAAGGCTAATGCCCTAAAGTTTCCTGTACCAGAGGATAAACATACTGCCCAGGTGGATGCTGACGAAAAAGAAGATGGGAAAACGTGTGCTGAGTGGGTGTTGCTCTCAAAGGCAGGATTGGAGAGTATGAGAAACAGCTGGAGAAGATGAGGAACTTAATTCCATTTGATCAGTCCACTGAGGACTTGAATGAAGCTTTCCCAGACTCCAAATTAGACAAGAAAAAGTATCCCTATTGGTCTCACCAACCAATCAAGAATTTATAAAATTAAGTCCAGGAAGAAGCTCTGGCCCTTATATTACACCTTCTGGACATTAAAAATAAAAATAATTATATAGTTTTTTTTAAAAAAAAGCTGAGAGGAGACAGAGAGAATTGAAAATACAGAAGGGAGGACAATGCTGGTGAATGACGTTCCCAAGAGAGAAGGACCCACAAAGCAGGGGATGTGGGGAGAAGTGCCCAGGGCACAGAAAGCCAGGGTGGGCACGGGGGTCCCACCCGCTCCACAGGCAGAGCCCTTCCCTCTCCTGTCCTCTCTCTCCTTCCACCTGTGCTTTTCTCCCTACGAAAGGGCTTGTGCCTTTCTTCCAGGGATCAAGGCCCTTGCTCACCCGCATTCCCTCCCTCTCACCTATTTCCAAACCTCCTCCACAAATTTTCCCAATTTTTCTTTCTCTATTTCATTTGTGATTATTTGCTTTTATTTGTGATTTGTCCTGGACCTGCCAGGTCTCACGCAAGACAATGCCACTGCCAAAGCTAAATACAGTGAAATCATATCAAAGGAGATTCAGACAGAGTGGGTTCTGTTTGCATTTAATGTTCAGAAAGTGACTTTTCAGGATAAGAGAAAGGCCTTGGTTACCTAGCAGGGTTCTCAGCTCAGTGAGGTGCTTTACGGTGTGAGCAGAGTCTTGGGACCCTGATGCTCCTTCCAGCAGCCCCCTGCATCCCTCAGGTGGGGCCATCAGCTCGCTTCTCCCTCCTGACTTCTCCACCACAGCACAGTACCTGCCTGGGAATGCCCTATTGCTCAAGAGCTATCAAAGGCCCACATGGCACAAGGCTGTGACAGTTCACCAGCTTCCACACCTCTCAATCCAGCAACACCGCCAAGAAAAACCCGAGGACAAGTGAGCAAACCAGTTGTGATCTGCTTGGTAATCAGGTGGCAGTGCAGCAGTCCAGCCCCGCCTTCGGTTCTCCTGGAGTCTTCCAATGGAAGGGGAAGCAGACACTCTGGCACCAGTTTGCTGAAGCTCCAGACCGCCCAGCTGTTCTGTGGGGAGCATCCCAGGAACCAGAAGGCAGCCACCATGGCCCAAGGTAAGGAAAGCCCCTGTGGCCACTGGAGTTCAGGGATAAAGAGGACACAGAGAGACTGTAGGAAGTCAAGGGGTGGAGGGTGTATTCAGAGAAATAAAGAAGTAAATACAGAACTGAGTCAGGAAAAGCAAGAACCCCAGAAACCTCAGTATTCATTGGTGGCTTGAGAACCACCAGCGTAGAGGCTGACAGGTAAACACAGCCACACAGCTGCACGCTAACATGCCTGCCTCCGTAGCCAGGTGGGACAGGGCAGGACCAGGGATGAGGGGGTCACGGTTTCTGTCCTTCTTAGCTACTAGCTGACCCTTTGACATTGGACAAGTCACTTCACCTCTAGTTTCCAACCCTCTTGCCTGAAAAAGGAGGGATTGGATCAGACAATCTTGAAATTGTCTTCCAGCTCTTAAGTTCTCTGAATCTTCATATCTTCTCTTCTTCCTCCATTTCAGAGGGTCTATTTCTTGCCTTAGCTAATCTTCCCATCGCCAGCCTTCTCGCTATATCATCCCCCTCTCTCTGGAAAGAGCTGCTATGAAGATTAAATCGTTAGTTGAAATCATTCAGAGGAATAAGCTTTCAACTTCCTCTACAACTGTAACAGCCTTACCTTTATTTATTACTTTTTTTTTTGAGACGGAGTCTCATTCTGTTGTCCAGGCTAGAGTGCAGTAGTGTGATCTCAGCTCACTACAACCTCTGCCTCCCAGGTTCAAGCGATTCTCCTGCCTCAGCCTCTCGAGTAGCTGGGATTACAGGCACGCGTCACCACGCCCAGCTAATTTTTGCATTTTTAGTGGAGACGGGGTTTCATCGTGTTTGTCAGGCTGATCTCAAACTCCTGACCTTGTGATCCTCCCGCCTCAGCCTCCCAAAGTGCTGGGATTACAGGCGTGAGCCACTGCACACGGCCCCATATTTATTACTTTTTGTGTTTAAATTTTTGTTTTAAAATTTTCATAACTTTTATTTGCACAAGAAATATGGGAATACATAGTTGGAGTAAAGTAAATCAATAATTATAGATATAGTCTATCTATAGACTATAGACTATAGTCCTCTGCCTGCCATCCCCAATGGCAGCCTCATCTCCAGAGTGAACACTGTTACCTGTCTTTTGTCTGCACATATACATTCAGACATATATTTACTCAATGTAATACATAGGATTAGCATGTGTGGTCTTTTTTGGTATATCCATGGTATCATCATGTTGTGTGTATATTTCTGCAACTTGATTTATTTCACTACACAGTATGTCTGGGAGCTCTGTCCACACCGGTCAGTACCTATAGATCTACCTCAACTTTTCCCATAGTATCAGTGCAAGTAATTTCTAATCCAGTCCCCTATTGATGGGCATTTAGGTTGCTTTCAATTTTCCAGTTACAGGAGCAATATTGCAAGGAACATCCTTATCATGCCTCTGTGTGCTCATGTGGGAGAGTCTTTCTAGGATAACTACGAAGATCACTTACTTTAAAAAGGTTTTCTACAATCTCTGTTTATTTCCTGATCATTTCACCCAATTCTCTTCTCACCTCAAGGAAAACAAATATGCCCAGTAGTCAATGAACCTCCTATTTGAATAGATGGCACCTGGGCTGAAGACTCATCCCTGTCTTAGGCAGGGATTAACATGGCCCAGGATGTCTCTAGAGAATGGAATTCTGCCCCAGCACTTGCTGCCAGGCAGATGCTGCCATGCCTGCTGAGTAGCCCGAGTCATGTGCCCAACCTGAACTGCAGCCAGTTAGTGCTGTCTAATCAATTGGTCTCCAAAAGGGGTGAGCTTCTTTTTCCACTATTAGGTAAAAGCCAAGTGCTTTCTTAGCTGGCAGTGGGTGTGGACATTTGTTGATCATGAGTGAAAGTCAACAGTGGGCAACAGCTGTTGGGTGATGGGAAGAGCACTGGACTGGGCTCAGGAATCTGGTTTAACCGTAGGTAAGATATTTAACCCACCTGAACCTTAGTTTTCTCATCTCCAAGTGTGGATGACATGACATTTTGTCCCTCCAAGGATGTGATGAAGATTAAATGAGATAACTGTCCTAGCGTACCTGGCACAGTGCCTGGCACATAGTAGATAGGCCCTCAATAAGATGTTGATTAAATCTGAAATCTGAAATAAGTACAGGGTGATTTTGCAAAAGATACAGAATTCTATTCAACCTAGCAAATCTGAGTGCCTACAATATGCTGATCATTATCCTTAATTTCTTTATAATGAAAAACTATTTTATGAAAAAGATGTGTGTTAAAGTAATCAAAAGCACTCAAAGAGATTTAAGACAAAGTTTAATACTTATTAGAGTATTTTGGTACAATTTGGTTCATATTTGTTTATAATAACTTTATTGAGATATAATTCATATACCATCAAGTTCACTTTTATAAAGTCCACAATTCAGTGGTTTTTCATATACTCACAAAGTTTTGCAAGCATCGCCACTATCTAGTTCCAGAACATTCCATTACCTCAAAAAGAAATCCCATACACATTGGCAGTCACATCCCATTCCACCTTTCTTTAGCCCCTAGCAAACCCTAATCTACTTTCTGTCTCTATGAATTTGCCTATTCTGGACATCTCATATAAATATAATCATATAATATGTGTCTTTTTATGTCTGACTGACTTCTTTCACTTAGCACAGTATTTTCAAGGTTCATGCATATTTGGTATGTTAAGCATTCCTTTTTTAAAGCCGGATGACATTCCTTTGTATGACATATCATTTTGTTTATCGGTTCTTCAGTTGATGGAAAATTGAGTTGTTTCTACTTTTTGGCTATTATGAATAATACTGCTATCATTATTCAGGTATTATGTGAACGTGTTTTCATTTGTCTTGGGTATATACCTGGGGATGGAATTGTTAGGTCATATGGTAACTCTTTGTTGAATGTCTTGAGGAACTTCCAGACTGTTTTCCAAAGTGCTGCACCATTTTACAACCCCATCAGCAATGTATGAGGATTCCACTTTCTCTGCATCTCCACTAACACTTGTTATTATAGCCATCCTAGTGGAGGCAAGATGGTATCTGATTTGTATTTCCCTAGGACTAATGATGTTGAGCATCTTTTCATGTACTTATTAGCCTTTTGCATATCTCCTTTGGAGAAATGTGTATTTAGGTCCGTTGCCCATTTTAAATTTGAGTTGTCTTTTTTATTGTAGAGTTATATGAATTTTTTTAAAAAGTATTCTGGATATAAGTCCCTTACCAGATATATGATTTACAAATATTTCCTAACATTCTGTGGGTGTTCTTTTCACTTTCTTGACGATGTTCTTGAAGACAAAAAATTATTATTTTGATGAGGTCCACTTCATTTGGTTTTTCTCTCACTGCTTGTACTTCTGCTGTCATATCTGAGAAACTGTTGCCTAGTCTAAGATCATGAAGACTTACGTCTATGTTTTCTTCTAGGAGTTTCATAGCTTTAGCTTTTATGTTTAGGTCTTTGATCCATTTTGAGTTAATTTTTAATAAGTGGTGTGAGTTATGCATCCAACTTCATTCTTTTGCATGTGGATATCCACTTGTCCCAGCACCACTTTTTGAAAAGAGCATTATTTCCCCCATTGAATTGTCTTGGCACCCTTGTCAAAGATCAATTGCCTGTAAATGTGAGTTTCTCGCTAGACTCTCAGTTCTATTCCACTGATCTATATGTCTATCCTTATGCCACTACCACATTGCCTTGATCAAGAAGTGCCACTCCTCTAATTTTGTTTTCACTTTTCAGTATTGTCTGGCTGATATGGATCCCTTGTATTTCCATATGAATTTTAGGATCCACTTGTCAATTTCTACAAAATGGCTGTTGGGATTTTGTTAGGGGTTGTGTTGAATCTGTAGAAAAACTTGTTATTTTAATGATATTGCCTTCCAATCCATGAAGATGGAATGTCTTTTTATTTATTTAGGTCTTCTTCAATTTCTTTCAATGATGTTTTGTGGTATAGGTTTTGCACTTCTTTTGTTAAATTTACTAAGTCATTCTTTTTGATGCTGTTATAAATGGAATTGTTTTCTTAATTTTATTTTCAGTTTACTCTTTACAAATGTATAAAAATACAATTGGTTTTTAGATATTGATATTGTGTCCTACAACCTTGCTGAATTCATTTATTAATTCTATTTTTTTGGCGGGTTCCTTAGGATTTTCTATATACAAGATTATGTCACATGTAAATAGAAACAATTTTACTTCTTTCCAATCTGTTTGTCTTTGATTTCTTTTCTTTTTCTTTCTTTCTTTCTTTTTGCCTAATAGCCCTAGCTAGAACCTCTAGTAGAATGTCAAATAGATGTGACAACAGCAGACATTCTTGTCTTGTTCCTTATCGTGGCAAGAAAGCATCCAGTCTTTTACTATTAAGTATGGTGTTGGCTGTGGGCTTTGGAGTGCAGTGGTGCGATTTGGCTCACTGCAACCTCCACCTCCCGGGTTCAAGCAATTCTCTGCCTCAGCCTCCCGAGTAGCTGGGAGTACAGGGGCCCACCACCACGCCCAGCTAATTGTTGTATTTTTAGTAGAGATGGGGTTTCACCATCTTAGCCAGGCTGGTCTTGAACTCCTGACCTTGTGATCCACCCGCCTTGGCCTCCCAAAGTGCTGGAATTACAGGCGTGAGCCGCCGCGCCTAGCTGGAAGTCCCCTTCTATTTTTAGTTTGTTGAGTATTTTTTTCATGAAAGAATATTGGATTCTGTTGAATGCATTGGTTCACTTTTAAAAAGTCTAAATACAACCAAGACAAAGCAGCTAAGTCTCTGTACTTATTGGCTTATATCTAGAGGCAAAAGACAGACACATAAAAAAGTAGCTAAGAAAAACATCTGGGGCCAGGCGCGGTGGCTCATGCCTATAATCCCAGCACTTTGGGAGGGCGAGGCAGGCGGATCACAAGGTCAGGAGATCGAGACCATCCTGGCTAACCCGGTGAAACCCCGTCTCTACTAAAAAATACAAAAAAACTAGCCGGGCGAGGTGGCGGGCGCCTGTAGTCCCAGCTACTCGGGAGGCTGAGGCAGGAGAATGGCGTGAACCTGGGAGGCAGAGCTTGCAGTCAGCTGACATCATGCCACAGCACTCCAGCTTGGGCAGCAGAGCGAGACTCCGTCTCAAAAAAAAAAAGAAAAGAAAAACATCTGAACACCTCATCCTAATCCTTACATGTTTATATAAATGAACACATGAGCCTGGCATGTAAATTAACTTGTCAATTAAGCAAATGAGCGATTCAGTTAAGTGTATAGCTCAGTAGGTGATAGAAAGAAGGGTTGGCCAATTGAGGCAGGCTTCATAGAGCAGGTGGGTATCGGAGGAGAGTTGGAATTTGGTTAGAGAGTGAGGGGCCATTCTGAGTTGGGGCTATAACAGCAAATACAAAGACAGGGATTTGCTTGGGGATAGATTGGCTAGAGGAGAGGGCCAATGCTGGGAAGGATGAGAAGTGAGAATGCAAGAATAAGCTAAGGCCAAGTATGAAAAGTCGTGTCAAGTTAAGGAATGAACCTTTTATATGATAGACTGTAGGAGATCTTAGAACTTGTAAAGCAAAAAAATGGCATGATTACATTGTCTTGAGGAAAGGTAATCTGATAATGCATTAAGAGATGGGAGATGGAGAAAGAGACAGGAGGCAGGAGACCTCATGGAGGCTATTACGGTCACTAGGTATGAGAAGACATTGGAATTATGTGAATGTGGAAAGGGATGGATAGACACTAGAGATATTTTAATTGCAGGCATAAAGAGAGTTAGTGACATGTGAATGGGCATAAGCTGAGAAGGAAATGGGTGAGCCAATGGTGATTTAAAGGCTGTGAGCCCACCAGGTGACTGGGACCATGGCAGAACCATGGTCAAACATGGAAAAATAAAAAACAGACCCTTCTGGCAGAGACTAGTGAGATCAGTCTGTGTTTTAGCAGAGTCTCCAGAAGGTTGGGAATGGAACTTTCTTTGACTGTCGTCAGCATCCAAGCTCCCAGGGCACTGAGCACACGGCCTGTGGTGGTCAGAGAGCCAGCAGATGGCCGGTGGCTCAAGCCTGTAATCCCAGCACTTTGGGAGGCTGAGATGGGTGGTTCACGAGGTCAGGAGATCAAGACCATCCTGGCTAACATGGTGAAACCCCGTCTCTACTACAAAAATACAAAAAAACTAGCCGGGTGAGGTGGCAGGCACCTGTAGTCCCAGCTACTCGGGAGGCTGAGGCAGGAGAATGGCGGGAACCCGGGAGGTGGAACTTGCAGTGAGCCGAGATCCGGCCACTGCACTCCAGCCTGGGCGACAGAGCAAGACTCCGTCTCCAAAAAAAAAAAAAAAAAAAAAAAAGGAGAGCCAGCAGATGGCTAAAAGAAGAGCAGCTAGCGGCCAGGAACGGTGGCTCACACCTGCAATCCCAGCACTTTTGGAGGCCAAGGCAGGTGGATCACGAGGTCAGGAGTTGGAGACCATCCTGGCTAACATGGTGAAACCCCCTCTCTACTAAAAATACAAAAAAATTAGCGGGGTATGGTGGCGGGCACCTGTAGTCCCAGCTACTTAGGAGGCTGAGGCAGGAGGAGAATGGCGTGAACCTGGGAGGCAGAGCTTGCAGTGAGCTGAGTTCGCACCACTGCACTCGAGCCTGGGCGACGGTGTGAGACTCTGTCTCAAAAAAGAAAAAAAAAAAAAAGAAGAGCAGCTAGTCCAAGAAAAGTTAACCCCAGGGCAGCTAAACCAAGGAGTAGCTCCCCAGACCTGGAGGCTAGTACAGGGGCAAGTGAGACTGTTAACTTGAGTCCAAGAAAGTGGATGCTCGGGTGAATCTGAAGCCATGTGAGGCTGAAGGGAGCAATCAAACTTGGCCAGGTCTACAGAAGGACTTGGACAGAGGCAGAAAACCATGCGCCTCCGGAGTGTGTAAGGGAGAAGAAGATAGAGGGTCAGAGAGAGAGGAGAGGAAGGAAGAGGAACCTGCATGCCTGGAACCTCATTAAATCCTTATCCTCACCCTGGCAGGCTGATCTTAGGGACTCTATTTTACTGATGTGGAAACTGAGACTCAGGCTAAGTTACTTTCTCAAGTTTGCAGAACTAGTAAGTGGTAGGTAGGATTGGCTCCACAACCCCACTCTTTTGTCTAACCCTGGCTGCCCCATTGCAGGGCTAGAAGTGGCCCTCACAGACCTCCAGAGCTCCAGAAATAATGTGCGGCACCACACGGAAGAGATCACTGTTGACCACCTCCTTGTTCGCCGGGGCCAGGCCTTCAACCTCACCCTGTACTTCAGGAACCGGGGCTTCCAGCCGGGCCTGGACAACATCATCTTCGTGGTTGAGACTGGTAAGAACCCCAGCTGGCTCACAGGGACTAACTGTGTGTGTCTGGGAGGGGATTTTCGGGGGTTTGGAGGTCGCCATAGAGGGCCTCAGCTCTACTTCCCTCCTAGGACCACTGCCAGACCTGGCCTTGGGGACTCGGGCTGTGTTCAGCCTGGCACGCCATCACAGCCCCAGTCCCTGGATCGCCTGGCTGGAGACCAATGGGGCCACCTCCACAGAAGTGAGCTTGTGCGCTCCTCCCACGGCGGCCGTGGGTCGGTACCTCTTGAAAATCCACATCGACTCCTTCCAGGGGTCTGTGACGGCCTACCAGCTTGGGGAGTTCATCCTGCTCTTCAATCCCTGGTGCCCGGGTAAGGCAGGGTGCCCATGCAGGGCCCTCCTTCCTCTTCTGTCAGTGCTGCCAGAGAGACAGGCTCAAGGATTTCTAGACCCGGCTCCCGGGCCACCCAGAGCCTCCCAAATTCCCTGCACTCAGCATCCGCCCCAACCACCACGAATTAGGGCAGAAAACCTTGCTATTCATTTACTTATTTAGAATTTTCAAGTTATAAACCAAATCATCTTTGCTTAAACAGAAAAACTGTTACAATTAAGTTTGTTCATGAATAACATCTACCTTCATCATATATTTTTAAGTTAACTAGAGTTTTTTTCGTTATAAAAGTAATGAATGTACTTTGTGCATTAAGTATTTATGGAATGAAGGAAAGGGTTTAAAGAAAAGAAAGAAAAGTATAAAGTAAAAAGTAAAGTCTCCCAGTCTCTAAGTTCCATTCAACAGCAGTTCTATTCTTCCAGATTCCATTCACCTTCAACCTTTTCTTTTGTAGTTTTTCAAAAGTGTTCTATGCTTAATCGAATACGTATGCCTCTCTGTGTGTGTGATTCTACAATACACAGCATAAGTGAGATTATGTAATACATACCATTCTCCAGCTTCTTTTTTTTTTTTTTTTTTTAATTTAACAATTCAACTTTGGGCACATTTTCCTATCGGAGCATTCTTTTTAACAGCTACAATTATTCCACTGTTTGGATGCACTAGATATTTTTAACTAGTCCTCTATGGGCATTTTGGCTGTTTCCAGTTTTTTTTTTTTTCTTCTTCTTCTTCTTCTATAAAAAAAGGTCACAGTGAATCTCTCAAACTACCTGTCTCTCAAGCCCTGACCTCTAAATCTAGTTGGGGACAGGGCTAGATACATAGGCAGACACAAGGACACGATGTGGGCAGAAGGGATCAGGAGTAGAGAATGGATCTGCTGTGCCTTTGAGCAGAGGCCAGACTCCCAAGTCTGGCTTCTGACTTAGGGGACGATCCCCTTCCCATCTTCCCTCTCTTTCTACCTTCTCCTCCAGCCTTATCCCAAGGAGGCCTCCTGGGTCACATCAGGACCCAGAGCCCTGGCTGGGTTCTAACGCCTCTAACCACTTCCCACTTCCCTGTCCCTGAATAGCTCAGAATGCTCACCCATCAGCCAGGTGGAGAGACCCTGCCGTGGGATCCAGGAGGGCCATTCGACTGTTTTCCCTGTCTCTGTCTCCTCTCTCTCTCTCTCTCTCTCAGGGCCTTCTGAGCAGTGGGGAGAAAAGCATTAATGGTGGGGCCTTCTCTCTTGAGCTTGTGCCACACCCAGGCCCTGGGGAGACCCAACACTGGGCCTAGGGTTGGTGGGGGCTGAAGTGCCCTCTGGTGCTGCAGGATGGGAGGGTATTGGCTGGGAAGCCTCACCCTGTAGCTCAAGCCACTGCTGGCCCTGGCTGAAAGGAGAGGGCTGTGTGGTCTCAACCATAAACCTGCAGCTTCTCGCCACACTGGCCCAAACCCTCAATAAAATACATCTCAGCAACGAGGCCTCCTGCACCAGCCTCCTATCAGGCTGTGTCTGAGGCTGCCTCTGAGGAGGGCCCCTTTCCCTCAGGGTCAGGCAGAACTTCCAGACAGTTCCAGAACCCTGTGAAGAGGACGTCTGCACCCATGGCCTTTTGTTTGTTTGTTCTTAACTTTAAAAAGATAATTTTTAACTTTTATTTTAGGTTCAGGGGTACATGTACAGGTTTGTTATGTAGGTAAACTGCACATCACAGAGGTTTGGTTTGATATACGGATTATTTTGTTACCCAGGTAATAAGCATATTTCCTAACAGGTAGTTTTTCAACCCTTACCTTCCTCCCACCCTTCACCCTCAGATAGGCCCCTCAGATAGGTCCCATTACTTTCAATGGCAAAAACTGCAATTACTTTTGCACCAACCTAATGTTACGATATTTTTGAATCGGCTTCAAAACCCTCTGTTCATATGGGCAGCATGTGTATGTATGTGTATATATATATATACATTCATGCTGTAAACATGGTTCATAGTCTGTAGAGACTTCATGTATCACATACAGATTTCCATGTCCATGTACACGATTTTGCTGCCTTACGTCTCTACGGTATGGAATTCCGCAGTGGAGTTGTACCGAAGCTAACTAACTACTCCCCAAGAATAGGGCGGTAGGTGGTTTCCAGCTTTGCAGTATCACAAACGGCACTCAGGTGAACAGCTTAGTGTCTAAATCTTTGTGCACATATGAAATGCTTTGCCTGGATTAAATACCTACAAAAGGAATAATGAGGTCAAGGCCAACCCTTAAGGTCTGGTTTGCTCTTTTCCAACCAAGATTAGTATAGCGGAAAGAGCACAGAATATGGAACCAGCGGGCTGTGTTCAATTTCCAGCTCTGGGCTGGGCCCGGTGGCTCAAGCCTGTAATCCCAGCACTTAGGGAGGCCGAGACGGGCGGATTACGAGGTCAGGAGATCGAGACCATCCTGGCTAACACGGTGAAACCCCGTCTCTACTAAAAATACAAAAAACTAGCCGGGCGAGGTGGCGGGCGCCTGTAGTCCCAGCTACTCGGGAGGCTGAGGCAGGAGAATGGCGTAAACCCGGGAGGCGGAGCTTGCAGTGAGCTGAGATCCGGCCACTGCACTCCAGCCTGGGCGACAGAGCGAGACTCCGTCTCAAAAAA
>NW_022291865.1:1317796-1332004 GCF_002776525.5 Piliocolobus tephrosceles
AAAAAAAAAAAAAAAAAAAAAAAAAAAAAATTTCCAGCTCTGTACTGATGTATGATTTGGGCAATTTACTTAATCACTCCGAGCCTGTTTCCTCAACCTTCAAATGGGGATAGGATGTAAATGTGCTTTGTAAACCAAGAAATTCCACCAAAGGTGAATTTTTATTATTCCACCTCGTGTTCATATTGAACCTGTTGGTGGTGTTGGGAGCGTGGACTCCCTAAGACCCACCGCCTTGTGCCCCTCTTGGTGTTGCCAGGGGCCCTTGCTCCAGAGCTGTTTCCTCTGGGACTATGGGGATGAGAATGGGGCAGGAAGGGAAAGGTGACTTTTCTGCTTCGTGCCCTCCCACTCTGGTTCCTAGAGGATGCTGTCTACTTGGACAGTGAGCCCCAGAGGCAGGAGTATGTCATGAATGATTACGGCTTCATCTACCAAGGCAGCAAGAACTGGATCCGCCCATGCCCCTGGAACTACGGACAGGTGAGTCTCAGCCCTGCTTATGGCCCATCCCGGCCCTGAGCTTGTGGGGAGAGGGAGCAAGGCGCACGTGAGGTTCACCTAGAACTGCTGACCAATGCTAACTCAATGGCATGAGGAAGATGTGTGTTGTGAGCCCAGGTTGCCCGAGGAGCAGCCACAGGGAGTGGGAGGGTCTGTCCTTTGCTGATCATGTCTGATTTGGACAACAGGAGCTAAGAGAAAGGGCAGTTAAAGGCCCCTTACCCAGGAATTCCACTGAGCACGAGGGTGAGGACGGAGGGCATGACAAACACCATGTCAGTGATGATGGCATTTGGGTTCATTAAACTGTTTTTCCTTTGGGGTCCCATTTTCCACTCTCTCACTTCATCCTCACAACCCCTGGTGACTGACCCTAGCATCAATTCTGTCACACCAAGGACAACTTGCCCCTGAACGTTTCAGCCAGAAGCAGTACTGATGAGCCGCAATGCATCTCCCTCCCTGTGGCTATTGTCTCTCTATTTATGTGTCTTTTTGATAAGATATCTTTTTAATTATGAAAGTTAATACATGATTGTTTAAAAAGCTTTGCAAAGAGACATTACAAAAATGGATACATGAAGGTCATCCCAAGCACTGTCACCAGCTTGCTGTATGTTCCTCTGCATTTTGTTTTCTACACACATTCTAAAATGCTACTTTATATGTAAAAATAACGTCATATTAATTGCAATGCTCTGCACCTCCTGCCTTTCTAAAAGCCTGCCTCTCTTTTCAAATTCAGCCTGCAGCAGGGGCTTCAGGAAGTCCAGTGCCAGGCAAGGACGAGGGCTCTCGAGGCTGAGCCCCACGCCAAGAGCACTGTGGGAGGGAGGGATCAGCTCTCGGCCACTCAGAAGGCTGTCAGCTGGGAAACCCTGGGGATCCTCATGGAGCCTTGTCTCAGCTTCATATGAATTCCTCCCCTGGACCTGCCCAAATAGAACTCCAACACATGTGTCCTTCCAGCCCCAGCCTGGGCCCAGGGTTGGCTATAGCCAAGACAAGAGATAGTGGCCTCAACTGGCCCCAACTCACATCCCCAGTACTCACTCAACATGGGCAGATTGGGCATCATGGAGAGACCTGGACAGGAGTTGGCTGTCATCTGTGAGAAACAGAAGTGAGGGGTTGCTGCTTTCTCAGCCCTGGGTCCCTCTGTTTCTGTCTTTCTTTTTTTTGTTGTTGTCTTGTTTTTGTTTTTGAGACATCATCTTGCTCTGTCACCCAGGCTGGAGGGCAGTGGCGACATCACAGCTCCTTGCAGCCTTGACCTCCTGGACTCAAGTGATCCTCCTACCTCAGCCTCCTGAGTAGCTGGGACTAAAGGCATGCCCCACTACGCCTGGCTAATATTTTTAGTTTTTGCAGAGACGAGGTCTCACTATATTGCCCAGGCGGGTCTCAAACTCCTGGGCTCAAGTGATCCTCCCGTCTCGGCCTCCCAAAGTGTTGGGATTACAGGTGTGTGCCATCGCACCCGGCCTATTTCTGTCTTTCTTCTTCATTAAATGTATATTGGTTGCCTGCTCAGTGTCAGGCAGGGTGCTAAGTGCTAGATATATGAAAATGAATACAACATTGTCCCTGATCTTACAGTGTAATGGGGACTCAGACACATAAACAGGTCACTTATCATACAGTGGAACATGTAAAGACCGAGAGATAGGGGCACAGTGTTCTGAGAGCCAAGGGGAAGAGCTCTTGGTTGGGCAGGGGAGTATCATGGAATCTTCCCAGGAGAGGAGATGTTTGAACTGAGTTAGCCAAGTGAAGGATGGTGGGAAAAACATCCCAGACAGAGGGAAGGCATGAGCAAAGACATGAGGGTGGGAAACGGTTCGGCCCACTGCAGGAATCTGGTGTTGCTGAAGAAGTAATGGCGGGGATGGAGGGGGCGGGAGCGGCAATTATTGAGACCTGAGGCTGGAGAGATAGGTTGGGGCCAGGTCTAGGAGGAACTTATGTGCCTACTGAAGGAGGTCAGAGCTTTGATTCTCTAGGCTGTAGGGAGCCTTTGAAAATTGTAAAACAGAAAAGTGAGCTGATCAGACTATCCTCTGGGGAAGATTGATCAGAGAAGCCTCCTAATTCTGCGTGTTGCCCAGTGTTGCACAGGAGTGAATGCATTCTTTTACACGCGTTCTACAAGGAGGTACAGAGTTCCTGCAATGTGCTGCGTACCGTGCCAGGCCTAAGGTCCAGAGTTGTGAAGGGAACTGGACTGGAACAGTGCCGAGACTCAGGCAGGAAAAGACAGACTTGACTACATCACGTAGCCGAGTCTCGTGAGGAGAGGGGACATACCAGGGCTGTGGAGCTAAAGCAGGCTCAGGCTGGGGGAAGGCCTCACACGGAGTGGCATTCACACCAAGTCTGAAGGACCAGGAGGAGCCTGCCTACCTCGGGTGGGAAATTCCCTAACTCACATGTAATTCGTCAGCCTAGAGCCCCTCACTTCACAGCAGCTGCCAATGCTAAGCTGGGTCGGCAGGTGAGTGTGGAAGCAGGGGCGATGTGGTTTTGGTAAGAACACCCCCTGGGGCTCTAGGAGTGGGGATTGAGAGGAGAGCAGGAGCCTTTTCAGTCGGTCAGACTTACTGGGGAAAAGCCCAGAACAACCCAGGAGTAGCAACAGTCATCTGGAGTGAAGGGGAGGGATTTGGTGTGCAGGGCGTACACGCCAGCGGCATGGTGGCCCTAGAGCTTTGAAACCCCACACCTGAATGGGAGGAGATTCATGGCTCTTCTGTTTGACACAGTTACCTTCCAAGTGAGTTTATGTTCCACTGGGGCTGAGGGGGGAAGTCATTACTTTTTACATATTCCCACGAGACAAGCATGGGTGCCTTCCCTCTCGGCCTCTCCCCCTGAAGTTTGAAGAGAAAATCATAGACATCTGC
The DNA here is from genome assembly GCF_002776525.5 of Piliocolobus tephrosceles. NCBI lineage: Eukaryota > Metazoa > Chordata > Mammalia > Primates > Cercopithecidae > Piliocolobus > Piliocolobus tephrosceles. The sequence continues at coordinate 1,321,204 of NW_022291865.1, forward strand.
CTGAAGCTGCTGGACAAGAGCCTGCACTTCCAGACTGACCCAGCCACAGACTGTGCCCTGCGGGGAAGCCCCGTCTATGTCAGCAGAGTGGTGTGTGCCATGGTGAGGTCCCTGGCGTGCCTGGGGAGGGAGGAAGCTGTGCAGCGGGAGCCCTGCCCACTCACAGTTGTCCCCTGCGGTGGGTGAAAGACCCTCTGGCAAAGCCATCTTGGATGAGACTGACGCCAGAATGTGGGTGACAAGTTTTCTCAACCGAGCTCTGAAACAGCTGGGTGTGGGTCCTCACCTCTATGAATTCCAAATTACCTGTTTTGAGAAAGGGTGAGTGTAGTTCCGGTTTGCGAAATGGTCTTGTTGTTTCTAAATGTCCTCTTCTCTGCAGTGTTTTTTAAAGCTCTCACAGGTAGGCTCCAGCTTTGCAGGGGATGGGAGGACACAGGTAAGGGGTAGATAGGAACATAATAATAAACTAATTCACAGTGGAGCAAAAGTCAGAAGAGTCAACACCCATCCTTAGTCCTCCCCAGCAAGTCTGAAAGTCCACAGCAAAATGCTGTTAAAGTCTCTCCTCTGTTTCTCAGGCCCATGGCTCTTCCAAGGCAGCCTACACATGACATGTTGAGGAAATGGATGCTTCTAACACTTCTCTATGTGGCTTCTCTTCAGATCAACAGCAATGATGACAATGGGGTGCTCAATGGAAACTGGAGTGAGAATTACACAGATGGCGCCAACCCTGCGGAGTGGACGGGCAGCGTGGCCATCCTGAAGCAGTGGTATGCCACAGGCTGCCAGCCTGTGCGCTATGGGCAGTGCTGGGTCTTTGCTGCCGTCATGTGCACAGGTAGGATGTAGAAAGGACCCCATGAAAAGGTCGGAAGTATAGCAGCTCATGTATGAGCCTTTTGAGCCATTCCCATCCCAGTCCCACACAGTTCACACCAAGGGACATTTGGAAGGAGGCCCTTTCCCTCTCTGAAATGTCTCGACCAGGCACGGTGGCTCACACCTGTAATCCCAGCACTTTGGGAGCCTGAGGCAGGTGGATCCCAAGGTCAGGAGTTCAAGACCAGCCTGGCCAAGATGGTGAAACCCCATCTCCACTAAAAATACAAAGATTAGCAGGGCACGGTGGCAGGCACCTGTAATCCCAGCTACTCGGGAGGCTGAGGCAGGCGAATCGCTTGAACCCAGGGGGTGGAGGTTGCAATGAGCCAAGATCATGCCACTGCACTCCAGCCTGAGTGACAAGAGTGAGACTCCCTCTCAAAAAATAAATAAACAAAATAAAAAATAAAATGTCGCATCACGGACTTCAGACTGCACATGTCTGGGCTTATGTCAGACCATGGTTCTGAAGTGACAGTCACACGTCCCAGGATGCCTGACACCCTTGCTTCTTCTGAGCTTAGGCAACCTACCAGCATATTCCTAAGAGCCTGGCTGGGAACTGTCTAGGTTCGAGACAGAAATGAGATGAGAGGCTGAGTAATTAGGAAACTACAAACTGGTTAGTGTCCTTTCTGAGCACAGAGAATGGGCTCAATGAAGATATGTACATGCAAGGGAAACGTGAGCCAGGGCTGTGGTATGGACCATGGGGCCAGAGCAAGATGGCAGCCCAAGGAATGAGCTTGAATTTGGAGTTGTTGAGGGCCTGATAGCCTTACTCCGGCCAGAGGGTTAGGGGAAGGGAGAAAATGTGAGGTCAGCTTTTCAGATAAGGAATGGATACTACATTAGTAGAGGAAAAACTGAAAAATACATATGGGGAAAAGACAGCAAATGGAAGTTGGTTTGTGGGTGACAAGAGGAGGAGATAAGGAGGAAATCGTGAGGGGGGGTGATACTTGGAAATGAGTCACACACTGGAGGTGAAAGGAGGAGGCCTTCTGCCTCACCCAGGGCCAAGTGCTTGCTCCGGGTCCTCACCCTTGCCCTGCCCCACACCCAGGCCAGCTCTCAGCCTCTTGGCTTGCGTATCCTGATTAGGGTGGCAATCAGAAGGTTATTTGTTGTGTTAAGCTGGGGAGAGAGGCCAAGCAAGGTTTTCGCTCACAGGACTCTTTAGGGGAATCCAGGAATGCCAGATCTGCCCATAACTTGGTGTTTATTGGGGGTTCAGGCCTTCCGGGTGGAATTTCGTGTGTGATAAGGTTTAGTGCATTTCGTGTGCTTGTATGTACTGGGCTCATCTCTGGGCTGTTGGAAGAATGCAACTTCCCTGAAGGAAGCTCAGAGAGCCCCAGGCATCTCTTCAAGGGCACGAGGAGGCGTTGCCACCGAGAGAGAGTGACTTTGCACAGTTGATGAGAATGATCAGTAAGTCCCAAGCTTACTCCTCTGCAGCTGCAGAGCCAGCTCTTGAGTTGAGTTGGATGAGTTGAGTGCCCAGGTATAAGAAACAAGGATTCCACAGCTTTGAAACTCCAAGTCATGAAGATTTTGGTGAAGTGAGAGGTCTGAGTCCTTCAGGAAGCAGGCACAAGACTGACAGGTAGAGACTAGATCTTGTATAAGATAGAGAGGGAACCTTCCAGTGTGTGGAAAAGCCTAGCATCTAATGGATCAGGTATGTGTGTGTAGAAGGAGTGAGCCAGGTTTGGTCGGGTGTGGTTGTCTGGAACTGCTTGATGAGAGAAGTGGAGCCAGTGAATGGAGATTATGCAATGACAGTGGACCAATTAACATGTTTGTGAGAATCATGGCCCTTTAGTGGCCTGGAAAACAAAGGATTGGTCAAAGTAGGTTAAACGTGGCCCAGTCCCCTGTACTTCAATCAGCACCAACCTTCCCCAAAAGGGTTACCATGTTATATATTAATAAATACAGCAGTTTGAAAAACTCATTCCTTCATCCAGCAATGAGTCCTAATTCTACACCAGGGATTCACTGTGTTCCAAGAGCTCTTGAATACAAGATGGGTAAGACCCAGCTTCTGTCTTCAACTAAAGTTAAAATTAACGATTTAGTCAAACTCCTTAACCTCAAACAGTTCCCAAAGCATGTTTTTTGAAAATATATGTTATTATTTCATAGCCACAGTAACTAATGTTTACTGGGGACTTCCTTTGTGCCAGACACTGTGCTAAAACTCTGATGGCCTAGCGTAGCGGAGAAGCATGTGGACTCTGGAGGCAAGCTGCGGGAGGTTGCATACCAGCACTACCATTAATCGGCTGAGTAACCTTGGTCAAGTCATTTAACTTGTGCCTCAGTTTCCTCAGATGTACGGTGGGGAAAGTAATGGTACCTACCTCATAGGATTATTGAAGGGATTGAGTGACTTCATACTGGAGAGTGCTTAGAATAGTGCCTGGCTATAGTGAGTGCTCAGGAAGCATCAGTTAGGGTCATCTTGTCTGATCACCTAAATGACCTTATGAGATGGGACCTACCATCTCCATTTTTCAGAAGAGGAGATTGAGTGGTGGAGCTGGTCTCATACCCAAGTCTGGCTGGCTCTTCAAGCCATATGCTAACCATTAGGCCTTACCACCTCATGAGCATTGCTAGCAGCTGCCATTAATCCAGCACTAAGCCCCTCAGGAACACACTGGGCACTTTCACTTTTACTAATCCTGAACACCACCTGCAAAGTCGATATCATTATAGCCGTTTCACAGATGAGGAAGCAGGCTTAAAGTGACCTGGGGACTCTGGTCTGACTTAGATGTGCATCTCCCCTCTACGGTCCTACCTCCCAGGGTGGCCTTTCTATGTGTTGGCACATTGATTTCAACTTCCCATAGAAAAACCACAAAAGGAGGCTTTGTGTGCATCAAAGATGAAGTTATAATTTTGGGGGATGTGCTGTGTCCTTGGCATCCATTTAGTTGCCTATTACTTGAGAATTTTAGAGAACTCCCTGGCCTACCCTTCCTGTGCCTAGGGCCAGGCACCCTAGAGCTCTAGGCTCTCAGGCTCTTCCTGTTCTTGCCGTTCACTCTCTGACAAGCTTGGAACCCTCAGCCCTTGGCTGAGGTCTGGGAAGTAGCCTGGATGCCTTGCACGATAGCAGGAGAACAGAGGGAACAGTAATGTTCTGTTGCCTGAAAACTCCTCAAAAGCCAGGTGTGAAAAAGCTACCTAGTGTATAATTTCATACATATGAAATGTCCAGAGCAGGCAAATTCATAGAAATAGAAAGTAGAGTGTGGTTGCTTAGGGCTGGGAGGAGGGGATAGTTGGGAGTGACTGCTAATGTAATGAGGTTTCCTTCTGAGGTGAAAATGTTTTGGAGTTAGACAGTAGAGATTGTTGCACAACCTGTGACTATATTACAAACCACTGAACTGTACACTTTACAAGGGTGAATTTTACGGCATGCGAATTATATCTCAAGAAAGTTGTTTGAGAAGAAGCCAGGCATCCTGGGAATATGCCTGGTCTATTCTTGCCCATAACTGAGTGGGATTGGAAGTGGGGTAGGGGAGAGCAATGACTTGGGCTGAGGGTTGGGAGGTACTAATGTGTGACTGTAAGCGGATGTATAGCACCATCCCTCTCCTGTAAAATAGGGTCCAAGGTCCCAGGGGCTGTAAGGGGAAGCGGAGATGGGAAAGGGTGTGGGAGATGGGAGGCTGCCTGGTTGGGACTGTGACTGGGTCCTCCTCTTAAACTAAAGCAACCCAACTTGCATGTCTTTGATACATCAAATCCTCACTTATGATGGGCTTGCATATAGAGCCCTCTGCTTATTAAGCTTTTTTGAAAACCCCTGAGCTAGATATTATCTAAGATTTTTCTAACTCAGTTATGTAGGGGCCTTTATAAAGTATCCCATCTTCATTTCAACACAGTAACTCTTGTTCTTATTGTTTTCACCCTTATGTCTCAAAGAAGGAACCGCAGCCAAGGCCCTGGTGCATTATTTTACCGCAGCCTTTTCTTAGATCCCAGTTCAAACTCTTTTGTGCAATGCCCTGGACTAAACACAAACCTGCCTTATTTTCCATTGATTTCCATTGACATAAGATAGCATGGAATGTTCCCTCGTAAGGTTGTTGACTAATACATGGAGAGTAGATAGAAAGATGTCTGGCACATACTTTTATCTAAATGTTAGCTATTATAATTAGTCTGGTACTGTTTTAATCTCTGCCTCTTGGGCTCCAGGGGTTTGGCTGGGTCTTATTCAAAAGGTGTTTCAGCCTGGTGCAGTGGCTCACGCCTGTAATCCCAGCCCTTTGGGAGGCCGAGACGGGCAGATCGCAAGGTCAGGAGATCGAGACCAACTTGGCTAACATGGTGAAACCCTGTCTCTACTAAAAATACAAAAATTAGCCAGGCGTGGTGGCAGGCGCCTGTAGTCCCAGCTACTCAGGAAGCTGAGGCAGGAGAATGGCGTGAACCTGGGAAGTGGAGCTTGCAGTGAGCCAAGATCACACCACTGCACTCTAGCCTGGGCAACAGAGCCAGACTCTGTCTCAAAAATAAAAATAAAAATAAAAATAAATAAATAAGTTGTTTCTAGCTATCCCTGAAACTTCAGTTCCCCTCTCTCCCACTTTTTTCCCCTTTTATTTCCTTTCTTCCTTGGAATGTTTAGAGTTAAGTTAACTATATTCCTCATTTCATGGCACTTACCATAATTGGTCTGCTCAGGCCCCTCTTTGTAAAAGGCCCTTCTTATTAAAATCAATTAATTAATTTCCCCCTTTTATCTCATAGCCCACTTCTATTCGCCTCTCTGCATGATAGGGAAACATTTTCATGTGTTTAATATGTAGCACTGTAGTTGGATATGTTTTCACAAAAAAATCATAGTATGATCTTTGTGCAGTATTTTATTCAGTATGGTTTTGGTTTCATGTATTATATTTGTCTTTTTTATACATATGTATATAGTTTTATTCTTATTTATTTTTTAAGGCCAGTGTGTATTTTTTATCCTTAGAAGTTCCACTGAGTCTTTTTTCTTTTCAAAACTCCTCAAACAGGTTTATTCTATAAAGAAAATTATGTTATTTACAGAAAACAGTAAATCTAAAACAAGTACGGTACCCATCAACTGTGTTCCTAATCAGACTAGGGAAGGGGCTCCATCAATTATAGAGCTAACACCTCCATGTCATAAGATGTACAGGAGATATAGGAGCTACAAGGAACCAATCTTGTTTTTTATTTTCTACTTTTCTTTTCTTTTTCTTTTTCTTTTTATTTTTTATTATACTTTAAGTCCTAGGGTACATGTGCATAATGTGCAGGTTTGTTACATATGTATACATGTGCCATGTTGGTGTGCTGCACCCATCAACTCGTCAGCACCCATCAATTCATCATTTATATCAGGTATAACTCCCAATTCAATCCCTCCCCCCTCCCCCCTCCCCATGATAGGCCCCGGTGTGTGATGTTCCCCTTCCGGAGTCCAAGTGATCTCATTGTTCAGTTCCCATCTATGAGTGAGAACATGCGGTGTTTGGTTTTCTGTTCTTGTGATAGTTTGCTAAGAATGATGGTTTCCAGCTGCATCCATGTCCCTACAAAGGACGCAAACTCATCCTTTTTTATGGCTGCATAGTGTTCCATGGTGTATATGTGCCACATTTTCTTAATCCAGTCTGTCACAGATGGACATTTGGGTTGATTCCAAGTCTTTGCTATTGTGAATAGTGCCGCAATAAACATACGTGTGCATGTGTCTTTGTAGCAGCATGATTTATAATCCTTTGGGTATATATCCAGTAGTGGGATGGCTGGGTCATATGGTACATCTAGTTCTAGATCCTTGAGGAATTGCCATACTGTTTTCCATAATGGTTGAACTAGTTTACAATCCCACCAACGGTGTAAAAGTGTTCCTGTTTCTCCACATCCTCTCCAACACCTGTTGTTTCCTGACTTTTTAATGATTGCCATTCTAACTGGTGTGAGATGGTATCTCATTGTGGTTTTGATTTGCATTTCTCTGATGGCCAGTGATGATGAGCATTTTTTCATGTGTCTGTTGGCTATATGAATGTCTTCTTTTGAGAAATGTCTGTTTATATCCTTTGCCCACTTTTTGATGGGGTTGTTTGTTTTTTTCTTGTATATTTGTTTGAGTTCTTTGTAGATTCTGGATAATAGCCCTTTGTCAGATGAGTAGATTGCAAAAATTTTCTCCCATTCTGTAGGTTGCCTGTTCACTCTGATGGTAGTTTCTTTTGCTGTGCAGAAGCTCTTTAGTTTAATTAGATCCCATTTGTCAATTTTGGCTTTTGCTGCCATTGCTTTTGGTGTTTTAGACATGAAGTCTTTGCCCATGCCTATGTCCTGAATGGTACTACCTAGGTTTTCTTCTAGGGTTTTTATGGTATTAGGTCTAACATTTAAATCTCTAATCCATCTTGAATTAATGTTCGTATAAGGAGTAAGGAAAGGATCCAGTTTCAGCTCTCTACTTATGGCTAGCCAATTTTCCCAGCACCATTTATTAAATAGGGAATCCTTTCCCCATTTCTTGTTTCTCTCAGGTTTGTCAAAGATCAGATGGCTGTAGATGTGTGGTATTATTTCTGAGGACTCTGTTCTGTTCCATTGGTCTATATCTCTGTTTTGGTACCAGTACCATGCTGTTTTGGTTACTGTAGCCTTGTAGTATAGTTTGAAGTCAGGTAGCGTGACGCCTCCAGCTCTGTCCTTTTGACTTAGGATTGTCTTGGCAATGCGGGCTCTTTTTTGGTTCCATATGAACTTTAAAGAAGTTTTTTCCAATTCTGTGAAGAAACTCATTGGTAGCTTGATGGGGATGGCATTGAATCTATAAATAACCTTGGGCAGTATAGCCATTTTCACGATATTAATTCTTCCTATCCATGAGCATGGTATGTTCTTCCATTTGTTTGTGTCCTCTTTTATTTCACTGAACAGTGGTTTGTGAGTCTTTTTTTTTTTTTTTACCTCCCATTTCTCTTCTCATTATGTTCTTGTTTTTCTATAACTCCTCTCGAGTACTTTGAGCATATTTATAATATATAAAATAGCTCTTTGAGCTCCTTGTCTCCTTTTTTTTGAGATCAGCTTTTTAAAAAATAATTTCAACTTTTATTTTAGATTCAGGGGGCACCTGTGCAGGTTTGTTATGTGGGTATATTACATGATGCTGAGGTTTGGAGTATGGATGATTTGTCACTTTGTGCTAATTTCATGATCTCTGGCATTTCTGAATCTGGTTCTATTGATTAATTTTTTTTACAGGCTATGGGTCATATTTTCCTGTTTCTTTGCATGATTAGCCATTTTTTATTGTGTTATGCTGGTAAGAACTGAATTTTGTTTTATTCCTTTAAAGGACTTTGTGCGGTGTAGCAATAATAAATTCCTTGCAGATTAATTTGAGCCTTTGAAGGTTTTTTTGTTTTTTTTTTTTTTTTTTTTTTTGAGACAGAGTCTCTATTGTCGCCCAGGCTGGAGTGCAGTGGTGCAATCTCGGCTCACTGCAAACTCCGACTCCCGGGTTCAACCTATTCTCCTGCCTCAGCCTCCTGAGTAGCTGGGACTATACATGCCCATCACCATGCCTAGCTAATTTTTGTACTTTTAGTAGAGGTGGGGTTTCGCCATGTTGACCAGGCTGGTCTCGAACTCCTTGAGGTTTGCATTTAAGCTTTGTCTTGATGGCTCCAGACCGGTCTTTACCCTAAGCTTAATTTAGCCCCACTACTAAGTCATGCCTCTTCTGAAGACTCTTATCAAATGCCCAGTGTATTATGAGGCCTCTCCACTCTATTGCTTTATCTGGCCTCCTGGAATTTCATCCCCAGGCTTGCACAGATCACCACTCAGGCAAAGACTTGAAAGACCCCTCTGCAGATCTCTGGAATACGCCCTCTGTTCAGCTCTCTCCCCTGCATACACTCCACCGTGCAAATTGCAGCCCTCTAAGCTTCCCTCAATTGTGATCTCATCTCGTTAACTCTATAAGACTGCTGAGTTCTTTTTGGGCTTCCCGTGCCTGTGTGGTGGCCTGGAAGCTGTTCTGGGAAGTCCCTCAATTGCGATTTGTCTATTATTGTTCTCATGATCATACTAGAAGTATGTATTTTGGGGAGGAAGACAACAAAAGTAGTGCTTCCTGTTCACATAATATCAGGGATACCGGCCGTTGATACATCTTATCACGGTTGACGTTGACCTTGATGCCTGGCTGAGATGGTTCAGTCTTTGCCAGCAGGAAGTGGCGGGGGTGAGGCTACAGTTTGTGTCTGTACAGTCAGTTTGTCCAAACCAGGATCTAATGAGGAACTAAACATCGCATCTGGTTGCAATGTCCTGTGTGTCTCCTTTAATATCAAAGAGATCCTTTAATTCAATATGTGACTTGGTTGAAGACACTGAGGCAGTTGTCCTGCACAACTCTACCTTTCAGACTTACCTGAGGGCTTCACTGTGTTGTTGGTCTTCTTATGCCTCTGTTCTTTGTATTTTGCAACTGGAAGTTAGATATAAAATATTCATATTAAACATTTGGACTAGAGGCCTTTTAAAGCAGTCTTCTGATTGTCCATCCCTGCATAAGCAGCTGACATTTTTGTCTTTTCTCTACTAGTCCAGGAAACTGACTTGTGTGAGGATGGAGGGAGTGATTGTACTGCTCACTGTGAAGGGGACTTTTTTGCCGTTTAAGACCCTCCCCCCGCCACACACACCCAGATAACCCTTACAAATCTGCCACAGAGCCACAGAGCAGGTCTCACAGCTCCATGGTAACTGCCCACTGCCACCTTCTGTGCTGCCGTTTTCAGCTAATACATGACCCAGGTCCTACATGCTGCACTTTGCTCCTTCAAGGTCGATATCCTTGTTTCCATGTCCTATTTCTCTGTAAACAGTGCTCATTTGTACTTCTTGAGTAACAGGTTATTGCACTTTGATGACTAGGGTTCAGTTCTTAATTGCCCCCACCCCCTTATCAAAAAATAATTTTGGTAGGGCCTTGTCTTAGTGCAGGCTAGAAGACGGGAGATTATCATGGAAAACAGATGGTATACCTTTGCACACTTAAGGTACTGTTAAGGAAACAAATAAGATTTCATTTCCTTCCCATTACAGGTGAGAGAGAGAACAGTTCAAATATGATCTAGTGATGGCATCTCTGAAAGACCAAAGCAATATGATCATCTTGGTTATAAGGGACGATTAAAGGCATGGGATAAAGAGCAGAAAGTGATATATTTATCATTTGGAAGCTTAATGCATTCGGGGAGAAATTAAAAGGTGATAAAAGTCATCACATTTACACTCAATTACTTGGACTCTACGAGCTGAAGTTTTGGCCACATTTCTCGATAAAAGCCATGGGATTGTGGCAGTAAAGCTAACTGAATGCATTTCAATAAATTGAACTCTAACTTTCCACTGAATTTTTCTTGTAAAATTAGGGTCACATTTCCACATGGGGGCAAAAAGAACTTTACAGCCAGTCCTGAAACATGCTAGATATTTTATTTTATTTTAGACAGGATCTCACTCTGTCACCCGGGCTGGAACACCCAGGCTACAGTACAGTGGTGCCATTATGGCTCACTGCAGCCTCAACCTCCTGAGCTCAAGCAATCCTCCTGCCTCAAGCAATCCTCCTGAGTAGCTGAGACCATAGCACCACCGTACCCAGTTAATTTTTTTATTTTTTGTAGAGGTGAGGTCTCACTACGTTGCCCAGGCTGGTCTCGAACTTCTGGGTTCAAGCAATCCTCCCTCTTTGGCCTCTCAAAGTGCTGGGATTACCAGCCTGAGCCACTGTGCCTGGCCCCATCCTCATCATTTTAATACACCATTAGGACATGGTCCACTACCAGTCAAGTGGAGTTGTCTT
>NW_022291865.1:1332014-1345862 GCF_002776525.5 Piliocolobus tephrosceles
TAATTGACTACCTGGTCTCAACACTTATCACTGAATGACTACTAAATGGCTGAATGAAGAAATGTAATTGCTGAGGCTGAGAATGTGGTGTGATATACCTTGATAACTCTGTGGCCCCTTCCCAACTCTGAGATCTCTTTCACCTTTGCCCAGTTGTCACTGCATCAGTGCATGTGCATGTAGTGTATGCATGTCCATAAGCACAGATTCCCCACGTGGGTTTCTCTTTTACGAGGGACTCAGAGCCCTCAAAATCATCAGTGACAGGTCACCTAAATCTCACGTCAAGCTGTGAGTCATCAGGACTGAGAGTCCGCAGGAACAGGTTAAAGGTGCCTTACTTTAACAGGAATATAATGAGCACCTACCCTGTGCCCAGCCTTGTACTAGGAATGTAGAAGTGCAAGAAAAGTCTTATATGAGCTCAACTCTAGGGGGATGTGTAATTTGGCAGACAAGATAAGGCAGACACATTAAATTACAGACAGCCAAATCCAGTGCTGAAATGTGTGACACAGGCGATCAGGGTTATGTGAGGGCACGAGAAGGGATGAGTGTGGTGTGGAGTCATTGATGAAAACTTCACAGAGGAAGGTGCATTGAGACTGAGGTGTGGCTGGGATATCCAGTGGAGTTGCAGTGTTGTGGCCTGCAGTTAAAAGCCTGAGAGGCTTTGAGATCAGAGAAACGTGGGTTTATGTCCTGCCCTGGCTTTTCTCTTTCTGCCATGTGACCTTACCTCTCTAAGCTCCAGGTGTCTCATCTTTAAAGTTGGGATAATCATATGGGCCTGAGGAGAACTAAGGGAGGTAATCCCCGTGCCATGCTTGGCACCACATCTGGTACCTATGATGATGATGTCCTTGACTAGAAAGGCTGGAAGACAGTAAGTGCAGTGAGGGATGTGTTCAGTGACAGCAAGGTCTCTAGACAGGCTCAAGATTCAAATTCAGGAGTCCTGGGCACACAAGCGGGAGAGAAAGCCATAGTCGGGATGAGCTCTTTGTGGGAGGACAGAACCAGAAGGACAGAGGGAGCAAGGCCCCTGGAAACATGTGTGTGCACGGCTTCTGCTGCACAGATCTGAGTGCTTTGAAGCTGATGCCTTCGCTTCACCCTCTATGTAAGAAACCATTCTTGCCCCTCTGTGACTTCATTCTGTTCTACTGTGACAGTCTGCTCCCCATCCAAGTCCTCTCACAAGCCATGATGAGCAAAGGGTGAGACTGGATCAGTGCAAATCCATCACCACTCAAAGCTTATGCTCTACGGACTGTTGAGCTTGGTACCCAAAGCATCACACAGCCATTAGGATAGTGGTGTGTTGAACTCAGAAATCACCAGAACAGGCAAAAGATTCATAAGACAACATCCATCCATCCATCCATCCATCCATCCATCCATCCGTCCAGCAAAGATGCAGCAAGATGCAAAATGGGCCTTGCCCTGTATTATTAATAGCTGAGTAATGATAAAGATGAATAACACACAACCCCTGCCCTCAGGAAGACAGACTTGTAAACAGTTCATCACAAGCCTCGTACTCTGGTCTCATAGAGAACTTCAAAATGCTTCAGGATCAGTTACTTGTGTTAGTGTGGGACAGTGCCCATCAAGTCATGTTTAGCAGGAGTTGACACCACTATTGACCCTTCAGGTGACCACTCATGAACTCATCCATCCGGGTGAAGGGCAGGGGGAGGCTTGCTCCCTGCTCTGCCTCCCTGCCCTCCTCCTTGGCACATTTTCTTGTTACTGTGAGTGTCATTCACCCTCCTGACTGTACTTTTAGCATAAATGTGCCCCTGCAATGCTGCTCTCTTGTCTCACTGCTGTCTCAGGGTCCTTCAGTGACAGCTTTTCAACCTTCAGCCTCACCTCTGCAGCTGTCCTGTGTCACCTCCACCTACAACCCACTTAGTCAGCTCTACCCACTGCCTGCCCTAGTTCTTCAGCCCTGTTCAGACCTGCCACGCGAGCTCAAGGCTCCCTTTGGGCTTCTCCCCTCCCTTTTCTGGTCCCATCCAAGGCCTGTCCCCACCCTGGCCTGGAGAGGCTCTGTGTCAAAGTGCAGAATAAGAAGAGGGTGAGCTAAAATCTGTATGCAATTAAATGTTTAAACTAAAAATTATAAGTTTTTATGAAATGACAGTAGTGTGTGTGAAGAACCCTTAGAAATAACCGTATTTTTGACTTGGTCATTTTACCCCTTAGAATATATCCCAGAGGAGGGGAGATACTGATCTACAAAGGTATTTATCACAGTATTTACAACGGGGGGAAAACTGAAAACCAACTAAATGTTTCAAAATAATCACCACTAAACTCTTGCTTTGGGCAAATATTTGATAATATAGGAAAATACTTGGGATGTAAAATTAGGTGGAAACACTAAAATGCTGAACTGTATGCATACTACTGAGAGCTGGACTCAGTATTGACTGCAAGCTTAGCAGTGAAACCAGGATGTTAGTGGTAGCTCTGCCTCTTATTAGCTGTGTGACCTTGGTCAAAGTAGCAAACTTTCTTAGCCTCTGATTCTGTGTCTTCAAAATGGAGATAATAATAGTAGCTGTCATATAGAGTTGTCTTGAGGATAATGTGTATGAAGCATTTAGCACTATGCCCAGCTGGTAGATACTATTATTGTCATTATTAAATTGACTGGGTTGTCATTGCTGGACACGAAGGGACAGGGATCCCCAGAGCATTTCATGGTGGGATTTTCCTGTACTTAAAAGAGCACAGAGGCCGGACGCAATGGCTCACGCCTGTGCCTGCGTTGGGAGGCCAAGGCAGGTGGATAACTTGAGGTCAGGAGTTCGAGACCAGCCTGGCCAACATGGTGAAACCCCATCTCTACTAAAAATAAAAAAAAAAAAATTAGCTGGGCATGGTGGTGTGTGCCTGTAATCCCAGCTACTCGGGGGGTGAGGCAGGAGAATCGCCTGAACCCGGGAGGTGGAGGTTGCAGTGAGCCGAGATTGCGTCATCACACTCCAGACCCAGGGCACTAGGGCTGGAGTGTGATTTTTTGACTTCGGGGAAAAAAAAAAAAAGCACAGAATGGAAATACGGCAGAGGATAAAGAATGGGAGTTGGCTGGCAAACAGAATGCATGGCTCCCAGGAATAAAGACAACACTCTGCCTTCTTTCAATAATGTCTCTACCAGGTAGAAACTCTCACTTTTCTAAGCTCTTGTTACATGGTTTTCTTTCCTTGTTGGCTTGATCTGTGATGCTTTCCTAGAGAGGCTTCCAAGATCATACACCCGGGAAAAATCATACAGAACGTTTTGCTTGAGAATCTGATGGTCTTAAGCAATCATTCTAATCACAGAAAGGAATAGAATTCCAGCTGTGGCTTGAAGCTGGAGATTTAGGGCCAGAAAAGAAGTGCAGTTGAGTCGGGCCTCTGAGTTTTGCCAAAGGAAAGGCATGCCTGTCCCACCCTCCTGGCGTAAGCAGAGCTCACAGCTTGCTAGACTTTATTGGCTCAGGCAGTGCTCGTCTGAGCAGTCAGCATCCCGACCTTTGCATAGAATCTCTCCCATGAGCTCCAGAAGTGGGGAAGGAAGTTGGAAATATCACTATTCCAGTGTTCCAAACAGCTCCAGCATGGTCCTGCAGATGACGAATGGAAGATTTCTCCAGGTCCAGGCCCCAAAGTCTGGGAATACACAGGTCCGGAATCTACAGCTCACGGGTGGCTTCTGCCCTTTTTGCAGTGATGAGGTGCCTGGGGATCCCCACCCGTGTGATCACCAACTTCGACTCTGGCCACGACACAGATGGAAACCTGATCATAGACGAGTATTACGACAACACGGGCCGGATTTTGGGGAATAAGAAGAAGGATACTATCTGGTGAGAAACAACCTCTCAACCTATTTCTAGGGCCACACATCGGAGCCAAGCCCCATGGCAGGAGGAAGGGCAGGACGATGTCCGTGAGTCTGCTCCCTCCCCTTCACCTCCTCCACCCCCCACCCCCAACGCCAAGGCTGCCCCCACACCTCTTGCCAATCTTCAGCTGGGAGACAGCTGAACAAAGCCCATTTGAGGTTTAGAAGTCTCACATCATAAGAACGTTCTGCCCCGGGTTGAGGTTTTCATCTTTGTCACCTCCTTCGCAGAACCTCCTGGGTTCAGGGGAAATTGTCCAGTTTTATGCTTGGTCTAACAGAGTATGGACAGCCACGTAGAAATATGCTTGGACAAATTGTGTGACCTAACGCTACTAGACTGAGCGGGGAAACCCAGCCCTGTCTGTCTACATTCTGCTTGGCCTCTCTGAGCATGAGTTCCTTCCTTCCCAATATGGGGCAGAACCCTCTCTAGAATGAGGGTCTTTTGACCTATAGTCAAACAAGGTAGGTCAGATAAAATTTTTATGGCCAATTTTTATACAGAAAGGCAGAGGGAAAGCCAGGGTAGTACTTTTAGGTTTTAAGACTGCCTTTGGGGAAAAGGGGTTCTGGTTTCCATGACCTTCCCACCTTGGGGAAGAGAGATGTTAATTTCTATGGTTAGCCATGGGGGTAAATGAGACGGAGAGACAGGAAGACTGGAAAAGCTCCCGAAAAACACTTCTGCTTCTGAGACCTTCATTTTGGAGTATTGTTTCCTGAGTGCCAACAGTTCTGACCACAGGACGGCCTTACCTCCGAATACAAAGACAGCGACTGCCTCTGTGAGTCAGCAACACACACAAAGGGGCCACGAAGACTGTTTCATGAGACAGTGAAGGATTTTTAACTTCAGTGGACTCTGGAAACCTTCACTTTCTGTCACAAGCTGAGTCCGCAGAGGGAAACTCTTTTCTGGGAGGCAAACAGAGGTCCACGAGAGGAAGACCTGTCACTAATTAATCATTTTTTTGAGCCAGGGTCTGGCTTTGCTGCCCAGGCTGGAGCGCAGTGGTCTGATCAAGGTCAATGCAGCCTTGATCTCCCAGGCTCCACTGATTCTCCACCTGAGCCTCCCAAGTAGCTGGGACTATAGGCACGCGCCATGATGCCTAGTTAATTTTTTTTTTTTTTTTTTTTTTTTTTTGAGACAAGGTCTTCCTTTATTGCCCAGGTTAATCTTGAACTCCTGAGCTCAAGCAATCCTGTCACTTCAGACTCCCAAAGTACTAAGATTACCGGCATGAGCCATCGTGCCTGGCTATCCACAGAGGTTTCAAGCCCTGCGTGTGTGCTAAGTCTGTCTTTCCATCCAACAATTCATTTGCTCGTCCATCCCTTGCCCTCTTCTAGAAAGACCAAGCAGTACAACGTCTCCCTTGGCTCTGTTTGACAGGAACTTCCATGTCTGGAATGAGTGCTGGATGGCCCGGAAGGATCTGCCCCCTGGATATGGAGGCTGGCAGGTGCTGGACGCCACACCTCAGGAGATGAGCAACGGTGAGGCTCTCCAGAAGAAAGGCAGGACCCGCTCCCATGGAAAGTGCCCCACCCCTGTCCAGCCCTGCAACAAACGGCCCACCAAGGCTCCCCTGTTCTCCTTCAGGCGTCTACTGCTGCGGCCCTGCCTCTGTCAGAGCCATCAAAGACGGAGAAGTGGACCTGAACTACGACACGCCCTTTGTGTTTTCGATGGTGAATGCTGACTGCATGTCCTGGCTCGTCCAGGGAGGGAAGGAGCAGAAACTTCACCAGGACACGAGTTCTGTTGGCAATTTTATCAGCACAAAAAGCATCCAGAGTGATGAGCGGGATGACATCACAGAGAACTACAAGTACGAAGAAGGTAAGTAAGTAAGCCAGCCCTACTCAGAGCCCCAGTCCTGCAGGAACCTTCCCCTACCCCAGGGAGCCAGAGAGCAGCTGAGAGGCAGGACCCAGCCGCACTGTCGCCTCAGCCATTCAGTTTTGAGGCCCTAGCTGGGGTGGCCCCACGGCCTCACTTCTTTGTCACGCCCCCACCCCACATCCTGCAGGCCAGCGAGCTCCCGCCGCAAGGCGCTCACATGGACTATGGAGCCCAAACAGAATATGAATCCTTCACCCCTGCTTCCCGCCCCAAAATCAGCCTCCCACTGAAGACGACAGGGAATTTAGTAAACACTATGCCATTCATTTATTTTATTTAGGATATTGTTTAATTCATTGTGTTTCACTGAGTCTTTGGAGGACAGGCTGAGGCGAGCCCAGATGTTCACTCCCACCCCTCCTCCCTGCGTGGCTGGCAGGACCAGAGGCTGACTCTGAGGTGACAGCCCTGGCAGCAAGGCCACAGGGGAGGCTATGTTAATCTGTTATAGATGAATGCCTGGAAACTGAGAAACGCCAGCCACTAGATTCAACTACCAGGGAACCAGGCAAAAATATCCAGTCCATGAGGGCCGAGGCAGGGTGAGGGCCGGAGCTGGGATCTGGCTGGGGAGGATCTGAGCAGGCACAAGGCAGGGTGGGTAGAGGGTGGCAGGGAGGGCTGAGCAGTTGCTGGGAGTACTGGTGAGTGGGTGTCTGTGGTTCGTCTACATGGGCCTCGGGGACAGACACAGAGAGGCTCCAGAATTCCCTACCTGGAAAGGGGATTCGCAGTAGGGGGCGAGTGTTGAATACAGCCCAGCAGTGTCATCACCACCCTCTCCCTGCGGCCTCTGGCCTCATCTTGGCTGGGTTGCCCCAGAAATGGATCCTGAGGCAAGCATTCAAATACAAGTGGTTTATTTTTGAGGCTATCCTGGAAATGCTGGTAGCAGAGTGAGGAAGGGAGACAGGGAAGGGGAGGAAATGGATATAAGAGTACATTTGCAAGCCTGTTAGCACAGTGACAGCTGGCTGGGAGCTCTGGGAGTGGGGTTGCCAGGAAAAATACAGGACAAATAATGCTTTAGTGTAAATATGTCCCAGGCCAGGAGCTGTAGCTCACACCTGCAATCCCAGCACTTTGGGAGGCTGAGATGGGAGGATCGCTTTAGCCTTGGAATTTGAGGCTGCAGTGAGCTATGATGGCAACACTGCACTCTAGTCTAGGCAATAGAGTGAGACTCCATTTCTTAAAAAAAAAAAAAAAAGCCAGGCGCGGTGGCTCAAGCCTGTAATCCCAGCACTTTGGGAGGCCGAGACGGGCGGATCACGAGGTCAGGAGTTCGAGACCATCCTGGCTAACCAGGATGAAACCCTGTCTCTACTAAAAAATACAAAAAACTAGCCGGGCGAGGTGGCGGGTGCCTGTAGTCCCAGCTACTCGGGAGGCTGAGGCAGGAGAATGGCATAAACCCAGGAGGCGGAGCTTGCAGTGAGCTGAGATCCAGCCACTGCACTCCAGCCTGGGCAACAGAGTGAGACTCCGTCTCAAAAAAAAAAAAAAAAAGATGTCCCAAATTCTTTGTTGTTTGTTTCAAATTAAATTGCCTTGTATTTTTGTTTGCTAAATCTGGCAACCCTATCACTGATTCGGTGTGAAGTGCTGAACAACACTGCAGATTTATCGCACCAGAGAGGCATAGGGGCTAGGGTGTTTATCCATCAATTCCTGTCGGTCATGAGTTGAGGGCTGTTCCTAGGGGATGCAAATTCTCTAGCACTTCTGGCCCGCCCATGCATGAGCTGAGTCTGCTCTGGTAGCAGAGAAAGTCTCAGACAGAGTTGCAGGGGCTGCAATTTGAAAAGCAGGGCCTGTGGGCACTGAAATGGCAAGTGCCAAGGGGATGTGGGTGGAGCTGTGACCGCATTTGCTACAGAGGCCCACAGGGTCCCCTGTGGACTCAGGGGGATTGGAGCCATACCCTGGTGGTCCTGAGTGTCCTGCTCAGGTGCTCCTCGGGCTAGGAGTATTCAGTCTTCTCCCACCCAGCCTGGCAGGGTCTGGGGTCGCACAGACCACAGATGTGCTAAATCGGATTCCCATCTCTCTGGGCCCACTCTTTTTAAATTTAATTTAATTTAATTTAATTTTATTTTATTTTATTTTATTTTATTTTATTTTTGAGACAGAGCCTCACTTTGTCGCCCAGACTGGAAGGGCAGTGGCGCGATCTTGGCTCACTGCAACCTCCGCTTCCCGGGTTCAAGCAATTCTCCTATCTCAGCCTCCCGAGTAGCTGGGATTATAGGTGCCTGCCACCACGCCTGGCTAATTTTCTTTTATTTTATTTTTAGTAGAAACAGGGTTTCACCATGTTGGTCAGGCTGGTCTCGAACTCTGGACCTTAAGTGGTCAACCCTCCTTGGCCTCCCAAAGTGGTGGGATTACAGGTGTGAGCCACTGCACTCAGACTTTGGGCCCATTCTTACTGAAGCAAATGTCTCCAGATTCTCTTTTGTCTGGAACTGGGCTTAGAACAACCTGCAGAGCAAGGGTATAAAAGTGGCCTCTGCCTCAGGATGTTGTGGCAAATGCATTGAAGGGGTAGAACTGGTCCCTGGGGAGAGTACGTACTCAACAAAGGCAGCTTCTGGCATTATAAGGGAGGCGTGGGGAAGTATTCCTGCACATGTGGCCCACAGGGACCTCCGGGATAGAGCAGAGAAGCTGAGGCCACTCTGGGAACTCCGCACACCTAGGCCTCCTTTCATATGTCTTTACTTATTTAGTGTGCTGCTCCTTTCTCTCAGTTTCCAGGAATTAGTCTATCCCTGAACAATAATCTGGCTCTGGAACAGGAAATCACACCATGCCCTGCTGTCTTTAAGAGGTTTATTTCTCTGCGTTTGTGGGCCTTTGTCTTTCCCTTGAGGACATTAGGATAGAGTTGAGCGGTCACAAGCACAGGTTTTAGAGTTGGGCAGTTTTGGTTCCCGCCTGGGCTCTGCTCCTTACTAGTTGTGTGACTCGGGCAGGTGACATGACTTCTGTTAGCCTCCTTTTCTTTATCTGTGTATGGAAGAAGAAGAAGAAGAAGAAAAATGGTAATGGTAATATGCTTTGCTTGTGGTTGATACGGGAGGATGGGTGCGAAGTGGCCAGCAGAGCCTGCCTGGGAAAGCACATGAGGAGTGGAGGGACTGCTTGTTACTGGGAGTGAAGGCCTGAAGTTGTTGGTGGAGATACTGGGTGGGGGATGGCGCTCAGCCTTGGTGTACCCTGGTCAGCCTGGCTCACAGCTGGTGCTGCGCTCTCCCCACCTTCAGGTTCCCTCCAGGAGAGGCAGGTGTTTCTGAAGGCTCTGCAGAAGCTGAAGGCTGGAAGGTTCCATAGCTCCCGAAGAGGAGCAGATTTGCAACCTTCCAGGCCCACCCCACTGAGCCAGGACAGCCCTCGGAGACTGCATACACCTTCCCTTCGACCCAGTGATGTGGTCCAAGTCTCCCTGAAATTCAAGCTGCTCGACCCGCCCAACATGGGCCAGGATATATGCTTTGTCCTGCTGGCCTTCAACATGTCCTCCCAGTTCAAGGACCTCAAAGTGAACCTGAGTGCCCAGTCTCTGCTGCACGATGGCAGCCCCCTGTCCCCATTCTGGCAGGACATAGCGTTCATCACACTCTCTCCTAAAGAAGGTATGCATGTGCACAGTTTGTGTACGCAGAGTTGGTTTTGGCAACATCGGTGTGGTCAAGCCGGCCGACAGGGTTCTGGGGGCAGACCCCTGAGACACCGTGATTCCTACTGTCCCCTCTGGCATGATCCCCCTCCTTCCCTCTTCTCCTTCCTCCTTCCTTCCTTCCTTCCTTCCTTCCTTCCTTCCTTCCTTCCTTCCTTTCCTTCCTTCCTTCCTTCCTAGTATCTCCTCTCTGCCTCCTTTCTCTTCCTCCTCCTTTCCCACCCCAACAAAAGTAGCTGGTTTTGCAGGAAAAACCTGAGATTTTGAGTCTCTGAGACCTTGGTTGGAGCCTTAGCTCTCCCATTTCCTAGCAGAATGGCCTTGGGCAGCCATTTTGGCTCTTTCCAGCGCATTTCCTCATCTGAAAAGCTGTCACCTGCTTCCCCGGAACTTGGTACTCGTTGACTCTCTCTTCTCTGTGGAAGAGAGACCCCAGGTCCAACCCAGGTCTGGCTGATTTTCTCAGCTACTCTCACCCCATCCTTGTGTTCTTTCTTTAGCAAAGACCTACCCCTGCAAAATCTCCTATTCCCAGTACAGCCAGTACCTGTCAACAGACAAGCTGATCCGCATCAGTGCCTTGGGTGAAGAGAAAAGCAGTCCCGAGAAAATCCTGGTGAACAAGATCATCACCTTATCTTATCCGAGCATCACGATTAATGTAGGCAGGAGTCCTGCAAAAGGCTTGTGGGGCCCCGTGGATCTGGTGGGGAGGGGGTGAAGCCCTGTGAGAGGGCAGCCTGGGCCTGCTTAGGAGAGCATCCTCTCCCTCCTTTGCCTCTTCTGGTGCCCCAGGAGGGAAAAGTTTGTCTGAGAGGTCTTCATCCTCTTGTACCACCCACTAGAGGCCCTATGGATGGGTCCTTGAACAGGTGCCATGGACAATAGAAGAGATCCCTCTTGTGCCATTCCTGCTGTTGGCCTTCCCCATGGTTCAACATAAGGAAAGTGAGCACAGATGGAGGGTCTCTGGTCTGGGGAGAGCCCTGTCTGAAAGTCAGTTCAGATTTGCCATTTTTTGGCTGTGCATCCTCAGACAAGGCCTTGGGCCTCTACTTCTTGAACTGTCAGAGAGGGGATTAGAGTAGGTGGCCTCTGAGGACCCCTCCTGCTCTGACATTCTGTGATCTTCCAAGTGGGAAGATTTCAAGGGCTCCCTTCCTTCCCATGCTGTCTCCCCGAGGCCAACCAGCCTCCTAGACCCTGTTAAGTAAGCCCATGGAGCCCCCTCCGGTGGGGAAACATGAAGGTTTGGCGAGAACTTGGGCTTTTATGGCATCTTAGCAAAGAAGCAATATGTTTTTAGAGAAGTGACAAGAGAAAGGGAAAGGACCTTGAGTCTGAAGGGGTGGCGAATTTGGGGAAGGCAAATACATGGGAAACTCATGGTAGATAAAACTTAGTTAGAAAGTCTGTTGTGTAGATTCCTCTGGTGCCCTCTCCAGGCTCATAAAGGTCTGAAGTCATCTCTGGTGATCAGCCTTTGTCCTTCTTGGTAGAGAGGGGAGGGGGGACACCTTTGTAAATTTATGTCCTACTTTTAGGCAAATAAGGGGCAACCAGAGAGCTTTTCTTATATCTGCTTCTTCTCAATTGTCTTCGGCTCAAAGTAATTCTTATGCCAAAGTGGCATATTCGGGGATGGCATATCCTGCCACCTTACGGAACAGTGCCCTTCACAAATGTCTGGTGAGTTGAGGAATGAGAACTAATTCTCCTTCCCCTCCTGGTCTGTTTAGGTTCTAGGAGCAGCCGTTGTGAACCAGCCACTCTCCATACAGGTGATATTTTCAAACCCCCTCTCGGAGCAGGTTGAGGACTGTGTGCTGACCGTGGAAGGAAGTGGCCTCTTCAAGAAACAGCAGAAAGTCTTGTAAGTGCTGCAAGTGCTCAGCCTTCTCTTCTGTTCCCGCCCCCCGCGAGATTAGCACTATCCTTCTCCCTGGACGTGGGCTCCTGGGCCAGACTCGCGACACTGGGGAAGGGAAAGTGGAAGCGCTCCCTCGCACTCAGGAAGCTGGGTGGAAAAGGGCTCTGGGGTCATCATCATGCCTGTGGTTTTCTGGCATGCTGCATTCTCTGTTGCAGCCTTGGGGTCCTCAAACCCCAACATCGAGGGAGCATCATTCTGGAGACCGTCCCCTTCAAGAGTGGCCAAAGGCAGATCCAAGCTAATATGAGAAGCAACAAGTTTAAGGACATCAAGGGTTACAGGAATGTTTATGTAGACTTTGCATTATAAATTCTGGAACAACGCGCCGACGTGTGCCTTTCAAGCTTCAGGAAAAGGAGCAAGTTCAAATGCGGGCTGCGCCATTCCCCACCACAACAGAGGCTTCACAGGGCTCCAGCGAGAGCAGCAGAGGGGACGACGTGTTCATGGTCTGTCTCCCCTGTCTCCACTAGAAATGTAAGCTCCATGAGGGCAGGGACTTTGCTTTATTTACCTTGTACCCCTACACTCAGAACCATTTCTCACTATGCTAGGCACTCAATAAATATTTTTTGAATGAATGAATAGGGTACTCCAGCATCCAGAGAACAGGTAGGAAATGTGTATGGATGGATATTGCCCTGGACCATTTGCACAGCTCCCCTGGACTCTTTTCAGGGCCCAGGGATTCCACTGTGTCCCATCCAGAGATTCCAGGGATTCCACAGTCTCCTATCCAGAAGCGTGATTTGGCACAGAGGTCAGAGGATACTGGTAGGACTTGGCCATGACTTACTGCTCCCTGCCCCAGATATCCAGGAAAGAAAAAGACAGGCTGAACAGCTCACTGTCGTTGTGTTGTTGCAATAGCTAATTCCCTAGTATGAATAACCTTCAGACCTTGCTCTCCTTTGCCCCATGTAATCATCACTTTCCTATCTGTTCCCTGGATGCTGGAGTCTCCTATTCATTCATTCAAAAAAGCATGTATCGAGTACCTAGCATATGCCAGAAATGGTTCTGAGTGTAGGGGTACAAAGTAAACAAAGCGAAGTCCCTGCCCTCATGGAACTTACATTTCTAGTGGAGGCAGGGGAGATAAACAATGAACACGTCAACAAATAAGTGAGATACCCACAGGTGGTGTATCAGCCACGATCCAGTTAGAAAAGCCAAAAACTCACAGGTATTTCTATATACTACCTACCTACCATCTTTGTGTCTTGGGGAAAAAAAAAAAGCCTGGGAGACCTTTCACTCTTGGCCTTCTTTTGAATCCTTTCCCATATCACATCCAAGAGGTCCCTCAGTCCTAACAGTACCAGCCTATTCACTCAAAACTCACCGATGCACTGTGGTCCTGGATGGCCTTGGGTTGGCTGGGGAGATAAAACCAGCTGAATAACACAATGAGGTAGACTTTGAGTGGGGAATGGAATACTCTTAGAGTTTTCTATTAGTTGCAGCCTGTGTTTGTGGTCACGCAAACTCCACCCTTTCTGGGTCCTACTGAACACAAAACAATTCTGAGCATTATCTCCTCTTGTGGCACTGCACAAAGTTCTGCCCAAAGAAAGACATGATGCACTTGCTCTCTCAGTACTGGCTACGTGACTGAGACAGCTGTCCCATTAAATACACTCACAGTAAATAAAGAAGATAAAGACTTCCAGTATGTATAAACCAAAGGGTATGTGTAGTTAATCAGAGGGATAGAAGGGCATGTGGTAAGAATTAGGGAAAGTGGGGAAATAGTCCTGTGAGAGAGTGGGCTGAGAACCAGGAGCTACTGGCAGGGAACTGGAAGTAACTTAAAAGTATTCCATCTTATAATTATTACCTGGCAATCATGACAAATAGTTTAAGGAAAACACCAGAAAGAGCAACATCTTACAGACACAATGACCTCTGAAGCACATGGAAGGTTTCAGGAACTGCACCCTAGGACTCTTTAATGAGTCCTGGTTTTAACACCACATTCATGAATTCTTTCATTCAACAAAGATTTACTGAGTTTCTACTAGGGGCCAGTCCTCTGCATGCTGAGCGCCAGTCCCCTGGGCCCACTTTTCTTTCTCTATACTTTGTCTCTGTGTCTCTGTCTTTTCTCAGCCTCTTGTTTCCCACCTGACGAGAAACGCCCACAGGTGTGGAGGGGCTGGCCCCTTTCAGCAAAGGTTGTCTTTCGTTTATTCGTTTAACATTTTTTGAGTTCCTAATGTGCTGAATGTTCTAGGTGTAGGGAATAGACCAATAAACAGGGCAAATAAGGTTCTCCTCAACCCATTCCCAATGGACAACCTCACAACCCCTCATCCCCCATCCCCAGTGGAACTCAGTATCATTTCCTTCCTTCCTTCCTTCTTTCCTTCCTTCCTTCCTTCCTTCCTTCCTTCCTTCCTTCCTTCCTTCCTT
>NW_022291865.1:1345872-1347656 GCF_002776525.5 Piliocolobus tephrosceles
CTTCCTTCCTTCCTTCCTTCCTTCCTTCCTTCCTTCCTTCCTTCCTTTTCTTTCTTTTTTTCGAGACAGAATCTCACTCTGTCGCCCAGGCTGGAGTGCAGTGGCCCCATCTTGGCTCACTGTAAGCTCCACCTTCCGGGTTCTCACCATTCTCCTGCCTCAGCCTCCCAAGTAGCTGGGACTACAGGCGCCCGCCACCACGCCCGGATAATTTTTTGTATTTTTAGTAGAGATGGGGTTTCACCGTGTTAGCCAGGATGGTCTCGATCTCCTGACCTCGTGATCCGCCCGCCTCAGCGTCCCAAAATGCTAGGATTACAGGCGTGAGCCACTGCGCCCGGCCCTCAGTATAATTTTCTTCTGACAACATTCAGCTCAGCTCCAGGCAAAAAGGGTTTTTGAAGGAATTTCTTTTTCCTTATTGTGTGTATCCTTGGTGGATCTGCCAGTGAAGAAACCCTGCCCACCCGTGGCCAAGAGGTGGGCATGCGGCTTATGCTGAAACAATCAGACACTTCTCCCAGGACTTTGACTGCAGAGTGAAGTGGGTTAGAGAAGGGAGAAACCTGGAGTCCATCTATCTCAGCAGCAAAGACCCAGAGACAGACCAGCTTCTGTTCCTGCTGCCTAGTCCCTCCAGCTGCCCTGGAGTCCATCCTTCTCCTAGTCCTGAGTCTGTTTCTCCTTTTCCCCATCAATCTAGGAGCTCCTTCACACTCTTGTTTTTTTAAGTTGACCAAAACTAGTTTTGGCTTTGCTTGCATTCAAAGGACAATCATGAGATAAAAGGACTTTATCTAGTTCAGAGAAATGGGGTAATTAGTTTAAGACCACACAGCAAAGTCTGTCTGATTCCAAATTCCCACCATGTCACACTGCCCAGTTCTCCCATAGGCCTGCACTTGGGTCCTACAGGTGTCTTTGTTAGTGTCATACATTAGCCTGAAGTTCAAGGAAGTGTCAGAAGCTCTCATTCACCCCAACCTGGTGAATAACTAGAGAGGTGGGAGGTGGCTGTGTGGAAAGGGCAGGCAGCAACAAGAGCCACACTTGGTTTCCCAGAGCCCGCTCCTCCTTTAGTCCCTGGCCCTCCAAGCCCCACTGTTCAGTTTTTCTTCCTCACCATCTGCCCGCTGACCAGCAGCCAACCAACCAACGCACAGCTGGTACCACCTCTCTACCTGTCCCTGAGACCCTATTTTCTAGTATCCAGGAACCACTTGGTGCCAGCTTTGGGGCTGCTGCCTTTTCAGGAGTACAGACAAAAAGAATTTGATTGCAGAGTGCTGATCTCAGACATACTCAGCTTTCCTCCAACCCCAGAGGATGGGCTTGCCTTCAGACTCCATGAAAGCCTGGAGCTTCCTGAGGGGCGGCAGGTCACGTGCCTGGCATAGCACGTTAGCAGAAGGTCTGAGCTGGGATGCTGAATGAATCTGTGGGAATGTGACAAAGAACTTTGTGATCACAGATAATGTCAGGCTCTGGATAATGCTAATATCCTCCAGAGAATTTTCTTTCTGGTAGGAAGTTAGGATAGTGGGAGAGTGCCATAATGGAGATTTATTTAAAACCAGGCTTCAGCCTTTTTTTTTTTTTTTTTTTTGAGGCTGAGTTACTCTCTTGTTACCTAGGCTGGAGTGCAATGGCGCAATCTCTGGCTCACAACAACCTCTGCCTCCTGGGTTCAAGCAATTCTCCTGCCTCAGCCTCCCAAGTAGCTGGGATTACAGGCATGGGCCACCACACCTGGCTAATTTTTTTTTTTTTTTTTTTTTTTTTTT